>NW_027476546.1:0-189940 GCF_051020955.1 Megalopta genalis | reverse complement strand
GAAGCGAAACCATTTGTTCCGCATGGATTTGATCATAATCCTTTTACTTCGCATTGATTTGAAGCTGTACCATTTGTTTCGCATGAATATAAAGCTAAACCATGTGTTTCGAATGAATTTGTAGCTAAATCATGTTTATCACAAGTATTTGAATCTAAACCATTTGCTTCGCATGTATTTGAAGCTAAGCCTTCTACTTCGCTTTGATTTGAAGCTAAATCACGTGATTCGCATGGACTTGAATTTAACTCGATTGTGTCGCGTGCATTTGAAGCTAAATCATGTATATCACAAGTATTTGAATCTAAACCATTTGCTTCGCATGGATTTGAAGATAAGCCCTCAACTTCGCATTGATTTGAAGCTAACTCGATTGTTTCGCCTGCATTTGCATCTATATCACATTTATCGCAATTATCTGATGATAAATCATATGTTTCTCATGTATTTGAACATAATCCTTGTACTTCGCATTGATTTGAAGCTAAATCATGTGTTTCGCATGGATTTGAAGCTATCTCTTTTGTTTCGCCTGCATTTGGACATAAATCATGTATATCACAAGTATTTGAAGCTAAACCATTTGTTTCGCATGAATTTGAAGCTAAATGATGTGTTTCGCATGGATATGAAGCTAACTCTTTTGTTTCGCCTGCATTTGAAGATAAATCATGTATATCACAAGTATTTGAAGCTCAACCGTTTGATTCGCATGGATTTGAAGCTAACCCTTCTACTTCGCATTGATTTGCAGCTAAATCATGTGATTCGCTGGGATTTGAAGCTAACTCGTTTGTTTCGCATGCAGTTGAAGCTAAATCATGTTTATCAAAAGTATTTCAAGCTAAAGCATTTGTTTCGCATGGATATGAAGCTAACTCTTTTGTTTCGCCTGCATTTGAAGATAAATCATGTATATCACAAGTATTTGAAGCTCAACCGTTTGATTCGCATGGATTTGAAGCTAAGCCTTCTACTTCGAATTGATTTGAAGCTACATCATGCGTTTCGCATGAATTTGAAGCTAACTCGTTTGTTTCGCATGCATTTGCAGCTATATCACTTATATTCGCAAGTATTTGAAGTTCAGTCGTTCGTTTCGCATGAATTTGAAGCTAAGCCTTCTACTTCGCATTGATTTGAAGCTAAATAATGTGTTTCGCATTAATTTGAAGCCAGCTCGTTGGTTTCTCATGCAGTTGAAGCTAAATCATGTATATCACAAGTATGTGAAGCTAAACCATTTTATTCGCATGGATTTGAAGCTAAGCGTTCTACTTCGCATTGATTTGAAACTAAATCATGTATTCGCTTGCATTTAAGCCAACTCGTTTGATTCTCATGCAGTTGACGCTATATCACTTATATTCGCAAGTATTTGAAGAAAAATCACTCGTTTCGCATGGATTTGAAGCTAAGCCTCCTACTTCGTATTGATTTGAAGGTAAATCATGTATTCGCTTGGATTTGAAGCCAACTCGTTTGTTTCGCCTGCAGATGAAGCTAAATCATGTATATCACAATTATTTGAAGCTGAACCATCTGTTTCGCATGGATTTGAAGCTAAGCCGTCTACTTCGCATTGATTTGAAGATGAATCATGTGTTTCGCTTGGATTTGAAGTTCACTCGTTTGTTTCGCCTGCATTTGAAGCTATATCACTTATATCGCAAGTATATGAATCTAAATAATCTGTATCGCATGGATTTGAAGCTAAGCCTTCTACTTCGCTTGAATTTGAAGCTAAATCATGTGTTTCGATTGGATTTGAAACTAACTCGTTTGTTTCGCATGCAGTTGAAGCTAAATCATGTATATAACAAGTATATGAATCTAAATAATCTGTATCGCATGGATTTGAAGCTAAGCCTTCTACTTCGCTTGAATTTGAAGCTAAATCATGTGTTTCGATTGGATTTGAATTTAACTCGTTTGTTTCGCATGCTGTTGAAGCTAAATAATGTACATCACAGGTATTTGCAGCTAAACCATTTGTTTCGCATGGATTTGAAGATAAGCCTTCTACTTCGCATGGATTTGAAGCTAACTCGATTGTTTCGTCTGCATTTGAAGCTGAATCATGTATATCACAAGTATTTGAAGCTAAACCATGTGTTTCGCATGAATTTGAAGCTAAGCCTTCTATTTCGCATTGATTTGAATCTAAATCATGTGTTTCGCTTGGTTTTGAAGCTAACTCGCTTGTTTCGCATGCAGTTGAAGCTGAAACATGTATATCGCAAGTATTTGAAGCTAAACCATTTGTTTCGCATGAATTTGAAGCTAAGCCTGCTACTTCGCATTGATTTGAAGCTAAATCATGTGTTTCTCTTGGATTTGAAGCTAACTCGTTTGTTTCGCATGCAGTTGAAGCTAAATCATGTATATCACAAGTATTTTAAGCTAAACCTTTTGTTTCTCATGTATTTGAAGCTAAGCCTTCCACTTCGCATTGATTTGAAGCTAACTCGATTGTTTCGCCTGCATATGAATCTATATCGATTATATCGCAATTATCTGAAGATAAATCATTTGTTTCACATGTATTTGAAGATAAGCCTTGTACTTCGCATCGATTTGAAGCGAAATCATGTGTTTCGCATGGATTTGAAGCTAACTCATTTGTTACGCCTGCATTTGAAGCTAAGCCTTCTACTTCGTATTGATTTGAAGCTAAGTCTTCTACTTCGCATTGATTTGAAGGTAAATCATGTGTTTCGCTTGGATTTGAAGCTAACTCGTTTGTTTCGTTTGCAGTTGAAGCTAAATCATGTTTAACACAAGTATCTGAATATAAACCATCTGTGTCGCATGACTATTGAGCTAAACCATGTGTTTCGCATGAATTTGAAGCTAAATGATGTGTTTCGCATGGATATGAAGCTAACTCTTTTGTTTCGCCTGCATTTGAAGATAAATCATGTATATTACAAGTACTTGAAGCTCAACCGTTTCATTCGCATGGATTTTAAGCTAAGCCTTCTACTTCGCATTGATTTGCAGCTAAATCTTGTGTTACGCTTGGATTTGAAGCTAATTCGTTTGTTTCGCTTGCAGTTGAAGCTAAATTATGTACATCACAAGTATTTGAAGCTAAACCATTTGTTTCGGATTGATTTGTAGCTAAGCCTTCTACTTCGCATTGATTTGATGCTAAATCATATGTTTCGCATGGATTTGAAACTAACTCGTTTTTTTCGTATTCATTTGAAGCTGTTTCATTTATATCGCAAGTATTTGAAGCTAAACCATTTGTTTCGGATGGATTTGAAGATAAGCCTTCTACTTCGCATTGATCTAAATCTAAATCGTGTGTATGGCATGGATTTGAAGCTAACTCGTTTGTTTCGCCTGCATTTGAAGTTAAATCGGGTATATCACAAGTATTTGAAGCTAAAGCATTTGTTTCGCATGGATTTGAAGATATGCCACCTACTTCGCATTAATTTGTAGCTAACTCGATTGATTCAACTGCATTTGAATCTATATCACTTCTATCGCAATTATCTGAAGATAAATCATTTGTTTCTCATGTATTTGAAGCTAAGCCGTCTATTTCGCATTGATTTGAATCTAAATCACGTGTTCCGCTTGGTTTTGAAGCTAACTCGTTTGCTTCGCATGCAGTTGAAGCTGAATCATGTATATCACAAGTATTTGAAGCTAAACCATTTGTTTCGCATGAATTTGAAGCTAAGCATTCTACTTTGCATTGATTTGAAGCTAAATCATGTGTTTCGCTTGGTTTTGAAGCTAACTCGTTTGATTCGCATGCAGTTGAAACTAAATCACGTATATCACAAGTATTTGAAGCTAAACCATTCGCTTCGCATGGATTTGAAGCAAAGACTTCAACTTCGCATGGATTTGAAGCTAACTCTTTTGTTTCGCCTGCATTTGAAGATAAATAATGTATATCACAAGTATTTGAATCTAAACCGTTTGATTCGCATGGATTTGAAGCTAAGCCTTCTACTTCGCATTGATTTGCAGCTAAATCATATGTTTCGCTTGGTTTTGAAGCTAATTCGATTGTTTCGCATGCAGTTGAAGCTAAATCATGTATAGCACAAGTATTTGACGGTAAACCATTTGTTTCGAATGGATTTGAAGATATGTCTTCTACTTCGCATTGATTTGAAGCTAAATCATGTGTTTCGCTGTGATTTGTAGCTAACTCGTTTGTTTCGCATGCAGTTGAAGCTAAATCCTATTTATCAAAAGTATTTGAAGCTAAAGCATTTGTTTCGCATGGATTTGAAGATAAGCCACCTACTTCGCATTAATTTGAAGCTAACTCGATTGATTCAACTGCATTTGAATCTATATCACTTCTATCGCAATTATCTGAAGATAAATCATTTGTTTCTCATGTATTTGAAGCTAAGCCGTCTATTTCGCATTGATTTGAATCTAAATCATGTGTTTCGCTTGGTTTTGAAGCTAACTCGTTTGCTTCGCATGCAGTTGAAGCTGAATCATGTATACCACAAGTATTTGAAGCTAAACCATTTGTTTCACATGAATTTGAAGCTAAGCCTTCTACTTTGCATTGATTTGAAACTAAATCATGTGTTTCGCTTTGTTTTGAAGCTAACTCGTTTGTTTCGCATGCAGTTGAAACTAAATCATGTATATCACAAGTATTTGAAGCTAAACCATTTGTTTCTCATGTATTTGAAGCTAAGCGTTCCACTTCGCATTGACTTGAAGCTAACTAGACTGTTCCGCCTGCATTTGATGCTATATCACTTACATCGCAATTATCTGAAGATAAATTATTTGTTTCTCATGTATTTGAAGCTAAGCCGTCTATTTCGCATTTATTGAAGCTAAATCACATGTTTCGCATGGATATGAAGCTAACTCGTTTTTCTCGTCTGTATTTGAAGATAAATCATGTATATCACAAGTATTTGAAGCTAAACCATTCGCTTCGCATGGATTTGAAGCAAAGCTTTCAACTTCGCATTGACTTGAAGATAAATCATGTGTTTCGCATTGATTTGAAGCTAACTCGATTGTTTCGCCTGCATTAGTAGCTATATCACTTATATCGCAATTATCTGCAGCTAAACCATTTGTTTCTCATGTATTTGAAGCTAAGCCTTCCACTTCGCATTGATTCGAACCTAAATAATGTGTTTCCCTTGGATTTGAAGGTAAAGCGTTTGTTTCGCATGCAGTTGAAGCAAAATCATGTATTTCACAAGTATTTGAAGCTAAACCATTTGTTTCTCATGTATTTGAAGCTAAGGGTTCCACTTCGCACAGATTTGAAGCTTACTCAATTGTTTCGCCTGCATTTGTATTTGAAGATATGCCTTGCACTTCGCATTGATTTGAAGCTAAATCATGTTTTTCGCATGGATTCGAAGCTAACTCTTTTGTTTCGCATGCAGTTGAAGCTAAATCATGTTTATCACAAGTATCTGAATATAAACCATCTGTTTCGCATGAATATTGAGCTAAACCATGTGATTCGCATGAATTTGAAGCTAAATGATGTGTTTCGCTTGGTTTTGAAGCTAACTCTTTTGTTTCGCCTGCATTTGAAGTTAAATCATGTATAGCACAAGTATTTGAAGCTAAACCATTTGTTTCGCGTGGATTTGAAGATAAGCTTTCTACATCGCATTGATTTGAAGCTAACTCGATTGTTTCGCCTGCATATGAAGCTATATCACTTATATCGCAATTATCAGCAGCTAAGCCATTTGTTTCTCATGTATTTAAGGCTAAGCCTTCCATTTCGCATTGATTTGAATCTAAATAATGTGTTTCGCTTGGATTTGAAGGTAAAGCGTTTGTTTCGCATGCAGTTGAAACTAAATCATGTATATCACAAGTATTTGAAGCTAAACCATTTGTTTCTCATGTATTTGAAGCTAAGCCGTCTATTTCGCATTTATTTGAAGCTAAATCATATGTTTCGCATGGATTTGAAGCTAACTCGTTTTTTTCGCCTGTATTTGAAGATAAATCATGTATATCACAAGTATTTGAACCTAAACCATTCGCTTCGCATGGATTTGAACCAAAGCCTTCAACTTCGCATTGACTTGAAGATAAATCATGTGTTTCGCTTGGATTTGAAGCTAACTCGTTTGTTTCGCATGCAGTTGAAGCTAAATTATGTATATCACAAGTATTTGAAGATAAACCATTTGTTTCGGATTGATTTGTAGCTAAGCCTTCTACTTCGCATTGATTTGATGCTAAATCATATGTTTCGCATGGATTTGAAACTAACTCGTTTTTTTCGTATTCATTTGAAGCTGTTTCATTTATATCGCAAGTATTTGAAGCTAAACCATTTGTTTCGGATGGATTTGAAGATAAGCCTTCTACTTCGCATTGATCTAAATCTAAATCGTGTGTATGGCATGGATTTGAAGCTAACTCGTTTGTTTCGCCTGCATTTGAATTTAAATCGGGTATATCACAAGTATTTGAAGCTAAAGCATTTGTTTCGCATGGATTTGAAGATAAGCCACCTACTTCGCATTAATTTGAAGCTAACTCGATTGATTCAACTGCATTTGAATCTATATCATTTCTATCGCAATTATCTGAAGATAAATCATTTGTTTCTCATGTATTTGAAGCTAAGCCGTCTATTTCGCATTGATTTGAATCTAAATCATGTGTTTCGCTTGGTTTTGAAGCTAAGTCGATTGTTTCGCCTGCATATGAAGCTGAATCATGTATATCACAAGTATTTGAAGCTAAACCATTTGTTTCGCATGAATTTGAAGCTAAGCCATCTACTTCGCATTGATCTAAATCTAAATCGTGTGTATGGCATGAATTTGAAGCTAACTCGTTTGTTTCGCCTGCATTTGAAGTTAAATCGGGTATATCACAAGTATTTGAAGCTAAAGCATTTGTTTCGCATGGATTTGAAGATAAGCCACCTACTTCGCATTAATTTGAAGCTAACTCGATTGATTCAACTGCATTTGAATCTATATCACTTCTATCGCAATTATCTGAAGATAAATCATTTGTTTCTCATGTATTTGAAGCTAAGCCGTCTATTTCGCATTGATTTGAATCTAAATCATGTGTTCCGCTTGGTTTTGAAGCTAACTCGTTTGCTTCGCATGCAGTTGAAGCTGAATCACGTATACCACAAGTATTTGAAGCTAAACCATTTGTTTCACATGAATTTGAAGCTAAGCCTTCTACTTTGCATTGATTTGAAGCTAAATCATGTGTTTCGCTTTGTTTTGAAGCTAACTCGTTTGTTTCGCATGCAGTTGAAACTAAATCATGTATATCACAAGTATTTGAAGCTAAACCATTTGTCTCTCATGTATTTGAAGCTAAGCGTTCCACTTCGCATTGACTTGAAGCTAACTAGACTGTTTCGCCTGCATTTGATGCTATATCACTTACATCGCAATTATCTGAAGATAAATCATTTGTTTCTCATGTATTTGAATCTAAGCCGTCTATTTCGCACTTACTTGAAGCTAAATCATATGTTTCGCATGGAATTGAAGCTAACTCGTTTTCTTCGCCTGTATTTGAAGATAAATCATGTATATCACAAGTATTTGAAGCTAAACCATTCGCTTCGCATGGATTTGAAGCAAAGCCTTCAACTTCGCATTGACTTGAAGATAAATCATGTGTTTCGCTTGGATTTGAAGCTAACTCGTTTGTTTCGCATGCGGTTGAAGCTAAATTATGTATATCACAAGTATTTGAAGCTAAACCATTTTGTTTCGCATGAATTTGAAGCTAAGCCTTCTACTTCGCATTGATTTGAAGCTAAATCATGCGTTTCGCTTGGTTTTGATGCTAACTAGTTTGTTTCGCATGCAGTTGAAATTAAATCATGTATATCACAAGTATTTGAAGCTAAACCACTTGTTTCACATTGATTTGATGATAAGCCTTCTACGTCGCATTGATTTGAAGCTAAGCCTTCTATTTCGCATTGATTTGAATGTAAATCATGTGTTTCGATTGGATTTGAAGCTAACTCGTTTGTTTCGCATGCAGTTGAAGCTAAATCATGTTTATCACAAGTATCTGGATCTAATCCATCTGTTTCTCAAAAATATAAAGGCTATGAAGCTAATCCATGCGACTCGCGTGAATTTGAAGCTAAATCATGTGTTTCGCATGGATTTGAAGCTGTATCACTTATATCGCAATTATCTGAAGATAAATCATTTGCTTCTCATGTATTTGAAATTAAGCCGTCTATTGCGCATTGATTTGAAGCTAAATCATATGTTTCGCATGGGTTTGAAGCTAACTCCTTTTTTCGATTGTATTTGAAGATAAATCATGTATATCACAAGTATTTGAAGCTAAACCATTCGCTTCGCATGGATTTGAAGCAAAGCCTTCAACTTCGCATTGACTTGAAGTTAAATCACGTGTTTCGCTTGGATTTGAAGCTAACTCGTTTGTTTCGCACGCAGTTGAAGCTAAATCATGTATATCACAAGTATTTGAATCTAAACCATTTGTTTCTCATGAATTTGAAGCTAAGCCTTCCACTTCGCATTGATTTGAACCTAAATCATGTGTTTCGCATGGATTTGAAGGTGAAGCGTTTGTTTCGCATGCAGTTGAAGCTAAATCATGTATATCACAAGTATTTGAAGCTAAACCATTTGTTTCTCATGTATTTGAAGCTAAGCGTTCCACTTCGCATTGATTTGAAGCTAACTCGTTTGTTTCGCATGCAGTTGAAGCTAGGTCATGTGTATCACAAGTATCTGAATCTAAACCATCTGTTTCGCAAGAATATGAATCTATGAATCTAAACCATGTGTTTCGCATGAATTTGAAGCCAAATGATGTGTTTCGCAAGGATTTGAAGCTAACTCTTTTGTTTCGCCTGCATTTGAAGATAAATCATGTATATCACGAGTATTTGAAGCTAAACCGTTTGATTCGCATGGATTTGAAGCTAAGCCTTCTACTTCGCATTGATTTGCAGCTAAATCATGTGTTTCGCTTGGTTTTGAAGCTAACTCGTTTGTTTCGCATGCAGTTGAAGCTAAATCATGTATATCACAAGTATTTGAAGCTAAACCATTTGTTTCGCATTGATTTTATGATAAGCCTACTACGTCGCATGAATTTGAAGCTAAGCCTTCTACTTCGCATTGATTTGAAGCTAAATCATATGTTTCGCTTGGTTTTGAAGCTAACTCGTTTGTTTCGCATGCAGTTGAAGATAAATCATGTATATCACAAGTATTTGAAGCTAAACCATTCGCTTCGCATGGATTTGAAGCAAAGCCTTCAACTTCACATTGATTTGAAGATAAATCATGTGTTTCGCTTGGATTTGAATCTAACACGTTTGTTTCGCATGCAGTTGAAGCTAAAACATGTACATCACAAGTATCTGGATCTAATCCATCTGTTCCTCAAGAATATAAAGGCTAGGAAGCTAATCCATGTGATTCGCATGAATTTGAAGCTAAATCATGTGTTTCGCATGGATTTGAAGCTGTATCACTTATATCGCAATTATCTGAAGATAAATCATTTGTTTCTCATGTGTTTGAAGCTAAGCCTTCTACTTCGCATTGATTTGCCGCAAAATCAAGTGTTTCGCTTGGATTTGAAGCTAACTCGTTTATTTCGCATGCAGTTGAATCTCAATCATGTATATCACAAGTATTTTAAGCTAAACCATTTGTTTCGCATGGATTTGAAGCTAAGCCTTCTACTTCGCATTGATTTGCAGCTAAATCATGTGTTTCGCTTGGTTTTGAAGCTAACTCGTTTGTTTCGCATGCAGTTGAAGCTAAATCATGTATATCACAAGTATTTGAAGCTAAACCATTTGTTTCGCATGGATTTGAAGATTAGCCTCCTACTTCGCATTAATTTGAAGCTAACTCAATTGATTCGACTGCATTTGAATCTATATCACTTATATCGCAATTATCTGAAGATAAATCATTTGCTTCTCATGTATTTGAATCTAAGCCGTCTATTTCGCACTTACTTGAAGCTAAATCATATGTTTCGCATGGAATTGAAGCTAACTCGTTTTCTTCGCCTGTATTTGAAGATAAATCATTTATATCACAAGTATTTGAAGCTAAACCATTCGCTTCGCATGGATTTGAAGCAAAGCCTTCAACTTCACATTGATTTGAAGATAAATCATGTGTTTCGCTTGGATTTGAATCTAACACGTTTGTTTCGCATGCAGTTGAAGCTAAAACATGTACATCACAAGTATCTGGATCTAATCCATCTGTTCCTCAAGAATATAAAGGCTAGGAAGCTAATCCATGTGATTCGCATGAATTTGAAGCTAAATCATGTGTTTCGCATGGATTTGAAGCTGTATCACTTATATCGCAATTATCTGAAGATAAATCATTTGTTTCTCATGTGTTTGAAGCTAAGCCTTCTACTTCGCATTGATTTGAAGATAAATCATGCGTTTCGCATGGATTTGAAGCTAACTCGTTTGTTTCGCATGCAGTTGATGCTAAATCATGTATATCACAAGTATTTGAAGCTGAACCATTTCATTCTCCTGAAAATTAAGCTAAACCATGTGTTTCGCATGAATAATAAGCTAAACCAAGTGTTTCGCATGCAGTTGAAGCTAAATCATGTTTATCACAAGTATCTGAATATAAAGCATCTGTTTCGCATGAATATTGAGCTAAACCATGTGTTTCGCATGAATTTGAAGCTAAATGATGTGTTTCGCTTGGTTTTGAAGCTAACTCTTTTGTTTCGCCTGCATTTGAAGATAAATCATGTATAGCACAAGTATTTGAAGCTAAACCATTTGTATCGCGTGGATTTGAAGACAAGCCTCCTACTTCGCATTAATTTGAAGCTAACTCGATTGATTCGACTGCATTTGAATCTATATCACTTCTATCGCAATTATCTGAAGATAATTCATTTGTTTCTCATGTATTTGAAGCTAAGCCGTCTATTTCGCATTGATTTGAAGCTAAATCATATGTTTCGCATGGGTTTGAAGCTAACTCCTTTTTTCGCCTGTATTTGAAGATAAATCATGTATATCACAAGTATTTGAAGCTAAACCATTCGCTTCGCATGGATTTGAAGCAAAGCCTTCAACTTCGAATTGACTTGAAGATAAATCATGTGTTTCGCTTGGTTTTGAAGCTAACTCGTTTGTTTCGCATGCGGTTGAAGCTAAATTATGTATATCACAAGTATTTGAAGCTAAACCATTTTGTTTCGCATGAATTTGAAGATAAGCCTCCTACTTCGCATTAATTTGAAGCTAACTCGATTGATTCGACTGCATTTGAATCTATATCACTTATATCGCAATTATCTGAAGATAAATCACTTGCTTTTCATGTATTTGAAGCTAAGCCGTCTATATAGCATTGATTTGAAGCTAAATCATATGTTTCGCTTGGTTTTGAAGCTAACTCGTTTGTTTCGCATGCAGTTGAAGCTAAATCATGTATATCACAAGTATTTGAAGCTAAACCATTTGTTTCGCATTGATTTGATGATAAGCCTTCTACGTCGCATGAATTTGAAGCCAAGCCTTCTACTTCGCATTGATTTGAAGCTAAATCATGTGTTTCGCTTGGTTTTGAAGCTAACTCGTTTGTTTCGCATGCAGTTGAAGATAAATCATGTATATCACAAGTATTTGAAGCTAAACCATTCGCTTCGCATGGATTTGAAGCAAAGCCTTCAACTTCGCATTGACTTGAAGATAAATCATGTATTTCGCTTGGATTTGAAGCTAACTCGTTTGTTTCGCATGCGGTTGAAGCTAAATTATGTATATCACAAGTATTTGAAGCTAAACCATTTTGTTTCGCATGAATTTGAAGCTAAGCCTTCTACTTCGCATTGATTTGAAGCTAAATCATGCGTTTCGCTTGGTTTTGATGCTAACTAGTTTGTTTCGCATGCAGTTGAAATTAAATCATGTATATCACAAGTATTTGAAGCTAAACCACTTGTTTCACATTGATTTGATGATAAGCCTTCTACGTCGCATTGATTTGTAGCTAAGCCT
This sequence comes from Megalopta genalis, assembly GCF_051020955.1. NCBI lineage: Eukaryota > Metazoa > Arthropoda > Insecta > Hymenoptera > Halictidae > Megalopta > Megalopta genalis. The sequence goes on along the minus strand of NW_027476546.1, from coordinate 177,918 downwards.
TCTATTTCGCATTGATTTGAATGTAAATCATGTGTTTCGCTTGGATTTGAAGCTAACTCGTTTGTTTCGCATGCAGTTGAAGCTAAATCATGTTTATCACAAGTATCTGGATCTAATCCATCTGTTTCGCAAAAATATAAAGCCTATGAAGCTAATCCATGCGACTCGCGTGAATTTGAAGCTAAATCATGTGATTCGCATGGATTTGAAGCTGTATCACTTATATCGCAATTATCTGAAGATAAATCATTTGCTTCTCATGTATTTGAAATTAAGCCGTCTATTGCGCATTGATTTGAAGCTAAATCATATGTTTCGCATGGATTTGAAGCTAACTCGTTTGTTTCGCCTGCATTTGAAGTTAAATCATGTATATCACAAGTATTTGAAGCTAAAGCATTTGTTTCGCATGGATTTGAAGATAATCCTCCTACTTCGCATTAATTTGAAGCTAACTCGATTGATTCGACTGCATTTGAATCTATATCACTTATATCGCAATTATCTGAAGATAAATCATTAGTTTCTCATGTATTTGAAGCTAAGCCGTCTATTTCGCATTGATTTGAACCTAAATAATGTGTTTCGCTTGGATTTGAAGCTAACTCGATTTTTCGCCTGTATTTGGAGATAAATCATGTATATCACAAGTATTTAGAACTAAACCATTCGCTTCGCATGGATTTGAAGCAATGCCTTCAACTTCGCATTGATTTGAAGATAAATCATGTGTTTCGCTTGGATTTGAAGCTAACTCGTTTGTTTCGCATGCAGTTGAAGTTAAATCATGTATATCACAAGTATTTGAAGCTAAACCATTTGTCTCGCATGGATTTGAAGACAAGCCTCCTACTTCGCATTAATTTGAAGCTAACTCGATTGATTCGACTGCATTTGAATCTATATCACTTCTATCGCAATTATCTGAAGATAATTCATTTGTTTCTCGTGTTTTTGAAGCTAAGCCGTCTATTTCGCATTGATTTGAAGCTAAATCATATGTTTCGCATGGGTTTGAAGCTAACTCCTTTTTTCGAATGTATTTGAAGATAAATCATGTATATCACAAGTATTTGAAGCTAAACCATTCGCTTCGCATGGATTTGAAGCAAAGCCTTCAACTTCGCATTGACTTGAAGTTAAATCACGTGTTTCGCTTGGATTTGAAGCTAACTCGTTTGTTTCGCACGCAGTTGAAGCTAAATCATGTATATCACAAGTATTTGAATCTAAACCATTTGTTTCTCATGAATTTGAAGCTAAGCCTTCCACTTCGCATTGATTTGAACCTAAATCATGTGTTTCGCTTGGATTTGAAGGTGAAGCGTTTGTTTCGCATGCAGTTGAAGCTAAATCATGTATATCACAAGTATTTGAAGCTAAACCATTTGTTTCTCATGTATTTGAAGCTAAGCGTTCCACTTCGCAAGGATTTGAAGCTAACTCTTTTGTTTCGCCTGCATTTGAAGATAAATCATGTATATCACGAGTATTTGAAGCTAAACCGTTTGATTCGCATGGATTTGAAGCTAAGCCTTCTACTTCGCATTGATTTGCAGCTAAATCATGTGTTTCGCTTGGTTTTGAAGCTAACTCGTTTGTTTCGCATGCAGTTGAAGCTAAATCATGTATATCACAAGTATTTGAAGCTAAACCATTTGTTTCGCATTGATTTGATGATAAGCCTTCTACGTCGCATGAATTTGAAGCTAAGCCTTCTACTTCGCATTGAGTTGAACCTAAATAATGTGTTTCGCTTGGATTTGAAGCTAACTCGATTTTTTCGCCTGTATTTGGAGATAAATCATGTATATCACAAGTATTTAGATCTAAACCATTCGCTTCGCATGGATTTGAAGCAATGCCTTCAACTTCGCATTGATTTGAAGATAAATCATGTGTTTCGCTTGGATTTGAAGCTAACTCGTTTGTTTCGCATGCAGTTGAAGTTAAATCATGTATATCACAAGTATTTGAAGCTAAACCATTTGTCTCGCATGGATTTGAAGACAAGCCTCCTACTTCGCATTAATTTGAAGCTAACTCGATTGATTCGACTGCATTTGAATCTATATCACTTCTATCGCAATTATCTGAAGATAATTCATTTGTTTCTCATGTATATGAAGCTAAGCCGTCTATTTCGCATTGATTTGAAGCTAAATCATATGTTTCGCATGGGTTTGAAGCTAACTCCTTTTTTCGCCTGTATTTGAAGATAAATCATGTATATCACAAGTATTTGAAGCTAAACCATTCGGTTCGCATGGATTTGAAGCAAAGCCTTCAACTTCGCATTGACTTGAAGTTAAATCATGTGTTTCGGTTGGGTTTGAAGCTAACTCGTTTGTTTCGCATGCAGTTGAACCTAAATCATGTATATCACAAGTATTTGAAGCTAAACCATTTGTTTCGGATTGATTTGAAGCTAAGCCTTCTACTTCGCATTGAGTTGATGCTAAATCATATGTTTCGCATGGATTTGAAACTAACTCGTTTGTTTCGTCTTCATTTGAAGCTGTTTCATTTATATCGCAAGTATTTGAAGCTAAACCATTTGTTTCGGATGGATTTGAAGATAAGACTTCTACTTCGCATTGATTTTAATCTAAATCGTGTGTATGGCAAGGATTTGAAGCTAACTCGTTTGTTTCGCCTGCATTTGAAGTTAAATCATGTATATCACAAGTATTTGAAGCTAAACCATTTGTTTCGCATGGATTTGAAGATAAGCCTCCTACTTCGCATTAATTTGAAGCTAACTCGATTGATTCGACTGCATTTGAATCTATATCACTTATATCGCAATTATCTGAAGATAAATCATTTGCTTCTCATGTATTTGAATCTAAGCCGTCTATTTCGCACTTACTTGAAGCTAAATCATATGTTTCGCATGGAATTGAAGCTAACTCGTTTTCTTCGCCTGTATTTGAAGATAAATCATTTATATCACAAGTATTTGAAGCTAAACCATTCGCTTCGCATGGATTTGAAGCAAAGCCTTCAACTTCACATTGATTTGAAGATAAATCATGTGTTTCGCTTGGATTTGAATCTAACACGTTTGTTTCGCATGCAGTTGAAGCTAAAACATGTACATCACTAGTATCTGGATCTAATCCATCTGTTCCTCAAGAATATAAAGGCTAGGAAGCTAATCCATGTGATTCGCATGAATTTGAAGCTAAATCATGTGTTTCGCATGGATTTGAAGCTGTATCACTTATATCGCAATTATCTGAATATAAATCATTTGTTTCTCATGTGTTTGAAGCTAAGCCTTCTACTTCGCATTGATTTGAAGATAAATCATGCGTTTCGCATGGATTTGAAGCTAACTCGTTTGTTTCGCATGCAGTTGATGCTAAATCATGTATATCACAAGTATTTGAAGCTGAACCATTTCATTCTCCTGAAAATTAAGCTAAACCATGTGTTTCGCATGAATAATAAGCTAAACCAAGTGTTTCGCATGCAGTTGAAGCTAAATCATGTTTATCACAAGTATCTGAATATAAAGCATCTGTTTCGCATGAATATTGAGCTAAACCATGTGTTTCGCATGAATTTGAAGCTAAATGATGTGTTTCGCTTGGTTTTGAAGCTAACTCTTTTGTTTCGCCTGCATTTGAAGATAAATCATGTATAGCACAAGTATTTGAAGCTAAACCATTTGTATCGCGTGGATTTGAAGACAAGCCTCCTACTTCGCATTAATTTGAAGCTAACTCGATTGATTCGACTGCATTTGAATCTATATCACTTCTATCGCAATTATCTGAAGATAATTCATTTGTTTCTCATGTATTTGAAGCTAAGCCGTCTATTTCGCATTGATTTGAAGCTAAATCATATGTTTCGCATGGGTTTGAAGCTAACTCCTTTTTTCGCCTGTATTTGAAGATAAATCATGTATATCACAAGTATTTGAAGCTAAACCATTCGCTTCGCATGGATTTGAAGCAAAGCCTTCAACTTCGAATTGACTTGAAGATAAATCATGTGTTTCGCTTGGTTTTGAAGCTAACTCGTTTGTTTCGCATGCGGTTGAAGCTAAATTATGTATATCACAAGTATTTGAAGCTAAACCATTTTGTTTCGCATGAATTTGAAGATAAGCCTCCTACTTCGCATTAATTTGAAGCTAACTCGATTGATTCGACTGCATTTGAATCTATATCACTTATATCGCAATTATCTGAAGATAAATCACTTGCTTTTCATGTATTTGTAGCTAAGCCGTCTATATAGCATTGATTTGAAGCTAAATCATATGTTTCGCTTGGTTTTGAAGCTAACTCGTTTGTTTCGCATGCAGTTGAAGCTAAATCATGTATATCACAAGTATTTGAAGCTAAACCATTTGTTTCGCATTGATTTGATGATAAGCCTTCTACGTCGCATGAATTTGAAGCCAAGCCTTCTACATCGCATTGATTTGAAGCTAAATCATGTGTTTCGCTTGGTTTTGAAGCTAACTCGTTTGTTTCGCATGCAGTTGAACCTAAATCATGTATATCACAAGTATTTGAAGCTAAACCATTTGTTTCGGATTGATTTGAAGCTAAGCCTTCTACTTCGCATTGAGTTGATGCTAAATCATATGTTTCGCATGGATTTGAAACTAACTCGTTTGTTTCGTCTTCATTTGAAGCTGTTTCATTTATATCGCAAGTATTTGAAGCTAAACCATTTGTTTCGGATGGATTTGAAGATAAGACTTCTACTTCGCATTGATTTTAATCTAAATCGTGTGTATGGCAAGGATTTGAAGCTAACTCGTTTGTTTCGCCTGCATTTGAAGTTAAATCATGTATATCACAAGTATTTGAAGCTAAACCATTTGTTTCGCATGGTTTTGAAGATAAGCCTCCTACTTCGCATTAATTTGAAGCTAACTCGATTGATTCGACTGCATTTGAATCTATATCACTTATATCGCAATTATCTGAAGATAAATCATTTGCTTCTCATGTATTTGAATCTAAGCCGTCTATTTCGCACTTACTTGAAGCTAAATCATATGTTTCGCATGGAATTGAAGCTAACTCGTTTTCTTCGCCTGTATTTGAAGATAAATCATTTATATCACAAGTATTTGAAGCTAAACCATTCGCTTCGCATGGATTTGAAGCAAAGCCTTCAACTTCACATTGATTTGAAGATAAATCATGTGTTTCGCTTGGATTTGAATCTAACACGTTTGTTTCGCATGCAGTTGAAGCTAAAACATGTACATCACAAGTATCTGGATCTAATCCATCTGTTCCTCAAGAATATAAAGGCTAGGAAGCTAATCCATGTGATTCGCATGAATTTGAAGCTAAATCATGTGTTTCGCATGGATTTGAAGCTGTATCACTTATATCGCAATTATCTGAATATAAATCATTTGTTTCTCATGTGTTTGAAGCTAAGCCTTCTACTTCGCATTGATTTGAAGATAAATCATGCGTTTCGCTTGGATTTGAAGCTAACTCGTTTGTTTCGCATGCAGTTGATGCTAAATCATGTATATCACAAGTATTTGAAGCTGAACCATTTCATTCTCCTGAAAATTAAGCTAAACCATGTGTTTCGCATGAATAATAAGCTAAACCAAGTGTTTCGCATGCAGTTGAAGCTAAATCATGTTTATCACAAGTATCTGAATATAAAGCATCTGTTTCGCATGAATATTGAGCTAAACCATGTGTTTCGCATGAATTTGAAGCTAAATGATGTGTTTCGCTTGGTTTTGAAGCTAACTCTTTTGTTTCGCCTGCATTTGAAGATAAATCATGTATAGCACAAGTATTTGAAGCTAAACCATTTGTATCGCGTGGATTTGAAGACAAGCCTCCTACTTCGCATTAATTTGAAGCTAACTCGATTGATTCGACTGCATTTGAATCTATATCACTTCTATCGCAATTATCTGAAGATAATTCATTTGTTTCTCATGTATTTGAAGCTAAGCCGTCTATTTCGCATTGATTTGAAGCTAAATCATATGTTTCGCATGGGTTTGAAGCTAACTCCTTTTTTCGCCTGTATTTGAAGATAAATCATGTATATCACAAGTATTTGAAGCTAAACAATTCGCTTCGCATGGATTTGAAGCAAAGCCTTCAACTTCGAATTGACTTGAAGATAAATCATGTGTTTCGCTTGGTTTTGAAGCTAACTCGTTTGTTTCGCATGCGGTTGAAGCTAAATTATGTATATCACAAGTATTTGAAGCTAAACCATTTTGTTTCGCATGAATTTGAAGATAAGCCTCCTACTTCGCATTAATTTGAAGCTAACTCGATTGATTCGACTGCATTTGAATCTATATCACTTATATCGCAATTATCTGAAGATAAATCACTTGCTTTTCATGTATTTGTAGCTAAGCCGTCTATATAGCATTGATTTGAAGCTAAATCATATGTTTCGCTTGGTTTTGAAGCTAACTCGTTTGTTTCGCATGCAGTTGAAGCTAAATCATGTATATCACAAGTATTTGAAGCTAAACCATTTGTTTCGCATTGATTTGATGATAAGCCTTCTACGTCGCATGAATTTGAAGCCAAGCCTTCTACATCGCATTGATTTGAAGCTAAATCATGTGTTTCGCTTGGTTTTGAAGCTAACTCGTTTGTTTCGCATGCAGTTGAAGATAAATCATGTATATCACAAGTATTTGAAGCTAAACCATTCGCTTCGCATGGATTTGAAGCAAAGCCTTCAACTTCGCATTGACTTGAAGATAAATCATGTATTTCGCTTGGATTTGAAGCTAACTCGTTTGTTTCGCATGCGGTTGAAGCTAAATTATGTATATCACAAGTATTTGAAGCTAAACCATTTTGTTTCGCATGAATTTGAAGCTAAGCCTTCTACTTCGCATTGATTTGAAGCTAAATCATGCGTTTCGCTTGGTTTTGATGCTAACTAGTTTGTTTCGCATGCAGTTGAAATTAAATCATGTATATCACAAGTATTTGAAGCTAAACCACTTGTTTCACATTGATTTGATGATAAGCCTTCTACGTCGCATTGATTTGAAGCTAAGCCTTCTATTTCGCATTGATTTGAATGTAAATCATGTGTTTCGCTTGGATTTGTAGCTAACTCGTTTGTTTCGCATGCAGTTGAAGCTAAATCATGTTTATCACAAGTATCTGGATCTAATCCATCTGTTTCGCAAAAATATAAAGGCTATGAAGCTAATCCATGCTACTCGCGTGAATTTGAAGCTAAATCATGTGTTTCGCATGGATTTGAAGCTGTATCACTTATATCGCAATTATCTGAAGATAAATCATTTGCTTCTCATGTATTTGAAATTAAGCCGTCTATTGCGCATTAATTTGAAGCTAAATCATATGTTTCGCATGGATTTGAAGCTAACTCGTTTGTTTCGCCTGCATTTGAAGTTAAATCATGTATATCACAAGTATTTGAAGCTAAAGCATTTGTTTCGCATGGATTTGAAGATAATCCTCCTACTTCGCATTAATTTGAAGCTAACTCGATTGATTCGACTGCATTTGAATCTATATCACTTATATCGCAATTATCTGAAGATAAATCATTAGTTTCTCATGTATTTGAAGCTAAGCCGTCTATTTCGCATTGATTTGAACCTAAATAATGTGTTTCGCTTGGATTTGAAGCTAACTCGATTTTTCGCCTGTATTTGGAGATAAATCATGTATATCACAAGTATTTAGAACTAAACCATTCGCTTCGCATGGATTTGAAGCAATGCCTTCAACTTCGCATTGATTTGAAGATAAATCATGTGTTTCGCTTGGATTTGAAGCTAACTCGTTTGTTTCGCATGCAGTTGAAGTTAAATCATGTATATCACAAGTATTTGAAGCTAAACCATTTGTCTCGCATGGATTTGAAGACAAGCCTCCTACTTCGCATTAATTTGAAGCTAACTCGATTGATTCGACTGCATTTGAATCTATATCACTTCTATCGCAATTATCTGAAGATAATTCATTTGTTTCTCGTGTTTTTGAAGCTAAGCCGTCTATTTCGCATTGATTTGAAGCTAAATCATATGTTTCGCATGGGTTTGAAGCTAACTCCTTTTTTCGAATGTATTTGAAGATAAATCATGTATATCACAAGTATTTGAAGCTAAACCATTCGCTTCGCATGGATTTGAAGCAAAGCCTTCAACTTCGCATTGACTTGAAGTTAAATCACGTGTTTCGCTTGGATTTGAAGCTAACTCGTTTGTTTCGCACGCAGTTGAAGCTAAATCATGTATATCACAAGTATTTGAATCTAAACCATTTGTTTCTCATGAATTTGAAGCTAAGCCTTCCACTTCGCATTGATTTGAACCTAAATCATGTGTTTCGCTTGGATTTGAAGGTGAAGCGTTTGTTTCGCATGCAGTTGAAGCTAAATCATGTATATCACAAGTATTTGAAGCTAAACCATTTGTTTCTCATGTATTTGAAGCTAAGCGTTCCACTTCGCATTGATTTGAAGCTAACTCGTTTGTTTCGCATGCAGTTGAAGCTGGATCATGTTTATCACAAGTATCTGAATCTAAACCATCTGTTTCGCAAGAATATGAATCTATGAATCTAAACCATGTGTTTCGCATGAATTTGAAGCCAAATGATGTGTTTCGCAAGGATTTGAAGCTAACTCTTTTGTTTCGCCTGCATTTGAAGATAAATCATGTATATCACGAGTATTTGAAGCTAAACCGTTTGATTCGCATGGATTTGAAGCTAAGCCTTCTACTTCGCATTGATTTGCAGCTAAATCATGTGTTTCGCTTGGTTTTGAAGCTAACTCGTTTGTTTCGCATGCAGTTGAAGCTAAATCATGTATATCACAAGTATTTGAAGCTAAACCATTTGTTTCGCATTGATTTGATGATAAGCCTTCTACGTCGCATGAATTTGAAGCTAAGCCTTCTACTTCGCATTGAGTTGAACCTAAATAATGTGTTTCGCTTGGATTTGAAGCTAACTCGATTTTTTCGCCTGTATTTGGAGATAAATCATGTATATCACAAGTATTTAGATCTAAACCATTCGCTTCGCATGGATTTGAAGCAATGCCTTCAACTTCGCATTGATTTGAAGATAAATCATGTGTTTCGCTTGGATTTGAAGCTAACTCGTTTGTTTCGCATGCAGTTGAAGTTAAATCATGTATATCACAAGTATTTGAAGCTAAACCATTTGTCTCGCATGGATTTGAAGACAAGCCACCTACTTCGCATTAATTTGAAGCTAACTCGATTGATTCGACTGCATTTGAATCTATATCACTTCTATCGCAATTATCTGAAGATAATTCATTTGTTTCTCATGTATATGAAGCTAAGCCGTCTATTTCGCATTGATTTGAAGCTAAATCATATGTTTCGCATGGGTTTGAAGCTAACTCCTTTTTTCGCCTGTATTTGAAGATAAATCATGTATATCACAAGTATTTGAAGCTAAACCATTCGGTTCGCATGGATTTGAAGCAAAGCCTTCAACTTCGCATTGACTTGAAGTTAAATCATGTGTTTCGGTTGGGTTTGAAGCTAACTCGTTTGTTTCGCATGCAGTTGAACGTAAATCATGTATATCACAAGTATTTGAAGCTAAACCATTTGTTTCGGATTGATTTGAAGCTAAGCCTTCTACTTCGCATTGAGTTGATGCTAAATCATATGTTTCGCATGGATTTGAAACTAACTCGTTTGTTTCGTCTTCATTTGAAGCTGTTTCATTTATATCGCAAGTATTTGAAGCTAAAGCATTTGTTTCGCATGGATTTGAAGATAATCCTCCTACTTCGCATTAATTTGAAGCTAACTCGATTGATTCGACTGCATTTGAATCTATATCACTTATATCGCAATTATCTGAAGATAAATCATTAGTTTCTCATGTATTTGAAGCTAAGCCGTCTATTTCGCATTGATTTGAACCTAAATAATGTGTTTCGCTTGGATTTGAAGCTAACTCGATTTTTCGCCTGTATTTGGAGATAAATCATGTATATCACAAGTATTTAGAACTAAACCATTCGCTTCGCATGGATTTGAAGCAATGCCTTCAACTTCGCATTGATTTGAAGATAAATCATGTGTTTCGCTTGGATTTGAAGCTAACTCGTTTGTTTCGCATGCAGTTGAAGTTAAATCATGTATATCACAAGTATTTGAAGCTAAACCATTTGTCTCGCATGGATTTGAAGACAAGCCTCCTACTTCGCATTAATTTGAAGCTAACTCGATTGATTCGACTGCATTTGAATCTATATCACTTCTATCGCAATTATCTGAAGATAATTCATTTGTTTCTCGTGTTTTTGAAGCTAAGCCGTCTATTTCGCATTGATTTGAAGCTAAATCATATGTTTCGCATGGGTTTGAAGCTAACTCCTTTTTTCGCCTGTATTTGAAGATAAATCATGTATATCACAAGTATTTGAAGCTAAACAATTCGCTTCGCATGGATTTGAAGCAAAGCCTTCAACTTCGAATTGACTTGAAGATAAATCATGTGTTTCGCTTGGTTTTGAAGCTAACTCGTTTGTTTCGCATGCGGTTGAAGCTAAATTATGTATATCACAAGTATTTGAAGCTAAACCATTTTGTTTCGCATGAATTTGAAGATAAGCCTCCTACTTCGCATTAATTTGAAGCTAACTCGATTGATTCGACTGCATTTGAATCTATATCACTTATATCGCAATTATCTGAAGATAAATCACTTGCTTTTCATGTATTTGTAGCTAAGCCGTCTATATAGCATTGATTTGAAGCTAAATCATATGTTTCGCTTGGTTTTGAAGCTAACTCGTTTGTTTCGCATGCAGTTGAAGCTAAATCATGTATATCACAAGTATTTGAAGCTAAACCATTTGTTTCGCATTGATTTGATGATAAGCCTTCTACGTCGCATGAATTTGAAGCCAAGCCTTCTACATCGCATTGATTTGAAGCTAAATCATGTGTTTCGCTTGGTTTTGAAGCTAACTCGTTTGTTTCGCATGCAGTTGAAGATAAATCATGTATATCACAAGTATTTGAAGCTAAACCATTCGCTTCGCATGGATTTGAAGCAAAGCCTTCAACTTCGCATTGACTTGAAGATAAATCATGTATTTCGCTTGGATTTGAAGCTAACTCGTTTGTTTCGCATGCGGTTGAAGCTAAATTATGTATATCACAAGTATTTGAAGCTAAACCATTTTGTTTCGCATGAATTTGAAGCTAAGCCTTCTACTTCGCATTGATTTGAAGCTAAATCATGCGTTTCGCTTGGTTTTGATGCTAACTAGTTTGTTTCGCATGCAGTTGAAATTAAATCATGTATATCACAAGTATTTGAAGCTAAACCACTTGTTTCACATTGATTTGATGATAAGCCTTCTACGTCGCATTGATTTGAAGCTAAGCCTTCTATTTCGCATTGATTTGAATGTAAATCATGTGTTTCGCTTGGATTTGTAGCTAACTCGTTTGTTTCGCATGCAGTTGAAGCTAAATCATGTTTATCACAAGTATCTGGATCTAATCCATCTGTTTCGCAAAAATATAAAGGCTATGAAGCTAATCCATGCTACTCGCGTGAATTTGAAGCTAAATCATGTGTTTCGCATGGATTTGAAGCTGTATCACTTATATCGCAATTATCTGAAGATAAATCATTTGCTTCTCATGTATTTGAAATTAAGCCGTCTATTGCGCATTAATTTGAAGCTAAATCATATGTTTCGCATGGATTTGAAGCTAACTCGTTTGTTTCGCCTGCATTTGAAGTTAAATCATGTATATCACAAGTATTTGAAGCTAAAGCATTTGTTTCGCATGGATTTGAAGATAATCCTCCTACTTCGCATTAATTTGAAGCTAACTCGATTGATTCGACTGCATTTGAATCTATATCACTTATATCGCAATTATCTGAAGATAAATCATTAGTTTCTCATGTATTTGAAGCTAAGCCGTCTATTTCGCATTGATTTGAACCTAAATAATGTGTTTCGCTTGGATTTGAAGCTAACTCGATTTTTCGCCTGTATTTGGAGATAAATCATGTATATCACAAGTATTTAGAACTAAACCATTCGCTTCGCATGGATTTGAAGCAATGCCTTCAACTTCGCATTGATTTGAAGATAAATCATGTGTTTCGCTTGGATTTGAAGCTAACTCGTTTGTTTCGCATGCAGTTGAAGTTAAATCATGTATATCACAAGTATTTGAAGCTAAACCATTTGTCTCGCATGGATTTGAAGACAAGCCTCCTACTTCGCATTAATTTGAAGCTAACTCGATTGATTCGACTGCATTTGAATCTATATCACTTCTATCGCAATTATCTGAAGATAATTCATTTGTTTCTCGTGTTTTTGAAGCTAAGCCGTCTATTTCGCATTGATTTGAAGCTAAATCATATGTTTCGCATGGGTTTGAAGCTAACTCCTTTTTTCGAATGTATTTGAAGATAAATCATGTATATCACAAGTATTTGAAGCTAAACCATTCGCTTCGCATGGATTTGAAGCAAAGCCTTCAACTTCGCATTGACTTGAAGTTAAATCACGTGTTTCGCTTGGATTTGAAGCTAACTCGTTTGTTTCGCACGCAGTTGAAGCTAAATCATGTATATCACAAGTATTTGAATCTAAACCATTTGTTTCTCATGAATTTGAAGCTAAGCCTTCCACTTCGCATTGATTTGAACCTAAATCATGTGTTTCGCTTGGATTTGAAGGTGAAGCGTTTGTTTCGCATGCAGTTGAAGCTAAATCATGTATATCACAAGTATTTGAAGCTAAACCATTTGTTTCTCATGTATTTGAAGCTAAGCGTTCCACTTCGCATTGATTTGAAGCTAACTCGTTTGTTTCGCATGCAGTTGAAGCTGGATCATGTTTATCACAAGTATCTGAATCTAAACCATCTGTTTCGCAAGAATATGAATCTATGAATCTAAACCATGTGTTTCGCATGAATTTGAAGCCAAATGATGTGTTTCGCAAGGATTTGAAGCTAACTCTTTTGTTTCGCCTGCATTTGAAGATAAATCATGTATATCACGAGTATTTGAAGCTAAACCGTTTGATTCGCATGGATTTGAAGCTAAGCCTTCTACTTCGCATTGATTTGCAGCTAAATCATGTGTTTCGCTTGGTTTTGAAGCTAACTCGTTTGTTTCGCATGCAGTTGAAGCTAAATCATGTATATCACAAGTATTTGAAGCTAAACCATTTGTTTCGCATTGATTTGATGATAAGCCTTCTACGTCGCATGAATTTGAAGCTAAGCCTTCTACTTCGCATTGAGTTGAACCTAAATAATGTGTTTCGCTTGGATTTGAAGCTAACTCGATTTTTTCGCCTGTATTTGGAGATAAATCATGTATATCACAAGTATTTAGATCTAAACCATTCGCTTCGCATGGATTTGAAGCAATGCCTTCAACTTCGCATTGATTTGAAGATAAATCATGTGTTTCGCTTGGATTTGAAGCTAACTCGTTTGTTTCGCATGCAGTTGAAGTTAAATCATGTATATCACAAGTATTTGAAGCTAAACCATTTGTCTCGCATGGATTTGAAGACAAGCCACCTACTTCGCATTAATTTGAAGCTAACTCGATTGATTCGACTGCATTTGAATCTATATCACTTCTATCGCAATTATCTGAAGATAATTCATTTGTTTCTCATGTATATGAAGCTAAGCCGTCTATTTCGCATTGATTTGAAGCTAAATCATATGTTTCGCATGGGTTTGAAGCTAACTCCTTTTTTCGCCTGTATTTGAAGATAAATCATGTATATCACAAGTATTTGAAGCTAAACCATTCGGTTCGCATGGATTTGAAGCAAAGCCTTCAACTTCGCATTGACTTGAAGTTAAATCATGTGTTTCGGTTGGGTTTGAAGCTAACTCGTTTGTTTCGCATGCAGTTGAACGTAAATCATGTATATCACAAGTATTTGAAGCTAAACCATTTGTTTCGGATTGATTTGAAGCTAAGCCTTCTACTTCGCATTGAGTTGATGCTAAATCATATGTTTCGCATGGATTTGAAACTAACTCGTTTGTTTCGTCTTCATTTGAAGCTGTTTCATTTATATCGCAAGTATTTGAAGCTAAAGCATTTGTTTCGCATGGATTTGAAGATAATCCTCCTACTTCGCATTAATTTGAAGCTAACTCGATTGATTCGACTGCATTTGAATCTATATCACTTATATCGCAATTATCTGAAGATAAATCATTAGTTTCTCATGTATTTGAAGCTAAGCCGTCTATTTCGCATTGATTTGAACCTAAATAATGTGTTTCGCTTGGATTTGAAGCTAACTCGATTTTTCGCCTGTATTTGGAGATAAATCATGTATATCACAAGTATTTAGAACTAAACCATTCGCTTCGCATGGATTTGAAGCAATGCCTTCAACTTCGCATTGATTTGAAGATAAATCATGTGTTTCGCTTGGATTTGAAGCTAACTCGTTTGTTTCGCATGCAGTTGAAGTTAAATCATGTATATCACAAGTATTTGAAGCTAAACCATTTGTCTCGCATGGATTTGAAGACAAGCCTCCTACTTCGCATTAATTTGAAGCTAACTCGATTGATTCGACTGCATTTGAATCTATATCACTTCTATCGCAATTATCTGAAGATAATTCATTTGTTTCTCGTGTTTTTGAAGCTAAGCCGTCTATTTCGCATTGATTTGAAGCTAAATCATATGTTTCGCATGGGTTTGAAGCTAACTCCTTTTTTCGAATGTATTTGAAGATAAATCATGTATATCACAAGTATTTGAAGCTAAACCATTCGCTTCGCATGGATTTGAAGCAAAGCCTTCAACTTCGCATTGACTTGAAGTTAAATCACGTGTTTCGCTTGGATTTGAAGCTAACTCGTTTGTTTCGCACGCAGTTGAAGCTAAATCATGTATATCACAAGTATTTGAATCTAAACCATTTGTTTCTCATGAATTTGAAGCTAAGCCTTCCACTTCGCATTGATTTGAACCTAAATCATGTGTTTCGCTTGGATTTGAAGGTGAAGCGTTTGTTTCGCATGCAGTTGAAGCTAAATCATGTATATCACAAGTATTTGAAGCTAAACCATTTGTTTCTCATGTATTTGAAGCTAAGCGTTCCACTTCGCATTGATTTGAAGCTAACTCGTTTGTTTCGCATGCAGTTGAAGCTGGATCATGTTTATCACAAGTATCTGAATCTAAACCATCTGTTTCGCAAGAATATGAATCTATGAATCTAAACCATGTGTTTCGCATGAATTTGAAGCCAAATGATGTGTTTCGCAAGGATTTGAAGCTAACTCTTTTGTTTCGCCTGCATTTGAAGATAAATCATGTATATCACGAGTATTTGAAGCTAAACCGTTTGATTCGCATGGATTTGAAGCTAAGCCTTCTACTTCGCATTGATTTGCAGCTAAATCATGTGTTTCGCTTGGTTTTGAAGCTAACTCGTTTGTTTCGCATGCAGTTGAAGCTAAATCATGTATATCACAAGTATTTGAAGCTAAACCATTTGTTTCGCATTGATTTGATGATAAGCCTTCTACGTCGCATGAATTTGAAGCTAAGCCTTCTACTTCGCATTGAGTTGAACCTAAATAATGTGTTTCGCTTGGATTTGAAGCTAACTCGATTTTTTCGCCTGTATTTGGAGATAAATCATGTATATCACAAGTATTTAGATCTAAACCATTCGCTTCGCATGGATTTGAAGCAATGCCTTCAACTTCGCATTGATTTGAAGATAAATCATGTGTTTCGCTTGGATTTGAAGCTAACTCGTTTGTTTCGCATGCAGTTGAAGTTAAATCATGTATATCACAAGTATTTGAAGCTAAACCATTTGTCTCGCATGGATTTGAAGACAAGCCACCTACTTCGCATTAATTTGAAGCTAACTCGATTGATTCGACTGCATTTGAATCTATATCACTTCTATCGCAATTATCTGAAGATAATTCATTTGTTTCTCATGTATATGAAGCTAAGCCGTCTATTTCGCATTGATTTGAAGCTAAATCATATGTTTCGCATGGGTTTGAAGCTAACTCCTTTTTTCGCCTGTATTTGAAGATAAATCATGTATATCACAAGTATTTGAAGCTAAACCATTCGGTTCGCATGGATTTGAAGCAAAGCCTTCAACTTCGCATTGACTTGAAGTTAAATCATGTGTTTCGGTTGGGTTTGAAGCTAACTCGTTTGTTTCGCATGCAGTTGAACGTAAATCATGTATATCACAAGTATTTGAAGCTAAACCATTTGTTTCGGATTGATTTGAAGCTAAGCCTTCTACTTCGCATTGAGTTGATGCTAAATCATATGTTTCGCATGGATTTGAAACTAACTCGTTTGTTTCGTCTTCATTTGAAGCTGTTTCATTTATATCGCAAGTATTTGAAGCTAAAGCATTTGTTTCGCATGGATTTGAAGATAAGACTTCTACTTCGCATTGATTTTAATCTAAATCGTGTGTATGGCAAGGATTTGAAGCTAACTCGTTTGTTTCGCCTGCATTTGAAGTTAAATCATGTATATCACAAGTATTTGAAGCTAAACCATTTGTTTCGCATGGATTTGAAGATAAGCCTCCTACTTCGCATTAATTTGAAGCTAACTCGATTGATTCGACTGCATTTGAATCTATATCACTTATATCGCAATTATCTGAAGATAAATCATTTGCTTCTCATGTATTTGAAGCTATGCCGTCTATTTCGCATTGATTTGAACCTAAATAATGTGTTTCGCTTCGATCTGAAGGTAAAGCGTTTGTTTCGCATGCAGTAGAAGCTAAATCATGTATATAACAAGTATTTGAAGCTAAACCATTTGTTTCTCATGTATTTGAAGCTAAGCGTTCCACTTCGCATTGATTTGAAGCTAACTCGATTGTTTCACCTCCATTTGAAGCTATATCACTTACATCGCAATTATCTGAAGATAAATCATTTGTTTCTCATGTATTTGAAGATAAGCCTTGTACTTCGCATTGATTTGAAGCTAAATCATGTTTTTCGCATGGATTTGAAGCTAACTCGTTTGTTTCGCCTGCATTTGAAGCTGAATCATGTATATCACAAGTATTTGTAGCTAAACCATTTGTTTCGCATGAATTCGAAGCTAAGCCTTCTACTTCGCATTGATTTGAATCTAAATCATGTGTTTCGCTTGGATTTGAAGCTAACTCGTTTGTTTGGCATGCAGTTGAAGCTAAATCATTGTATATCACAAGTATTTGAAGCTAAACCACTTGTTTCACATTGATTTGATGATAAGCCTTCTACGTCTCATTGATTTGAAGCTAAGCCTTATATTTCGCATTGATTTGAATGTAAATCATGTGTTTCGCTTGGATTTGAAGCTAACTCGTTTGTTTCGCATGCAGTTGAAGCTAAAACATGTATATCACAAGTATTTGAAGCTAAACCATTTGTTTCGGATTGATATGAAGCAAAGCCTTCTACTTCGCATTGATTTGATGCTAAATCATATGTTTCGCATGGATTTGAAACTAACTCGTTTGTTTCGTCTTCATTTGAAGCTGTTTCATTTATATCGCAAGTATTTGAATCTAAACCATTTGTTTCGGATGGATTTGAAAATAAGCCTTCTACTTCGCATTGATTTAAATCTAAATCGTGTGTATGGCATGGATTTGAATCTAACTCGTTTGTTTCGCCCGCTGTTGAAGTTAAATCATGTATATCGCAAGTATTTGAAGCTAAACCATTTGTTTCGGATGGATTTGAAGATAAGCCTTCTACTTCGCATTGATTTAAATCTAAATCGTGTGTATGGCATGGATTTGAAGCTAACTCGTTTGTTTCGCCTGCATTTGAAGTTAAATCATGTATATCACAAGTATTTGAAGCTAAACCATTTGTTTCGCATGGATTTGAAGATAATCCTCCTACTTCGCATTAATTTGAAGCTAACTCGATTGATTCGAGTGCATTTGAATCTATATCACTTATATCGCAATTATCTGAAGATAAATCATTTGTTTCTCATGTATTTGAAGCTAAGCCGTGTATTTCGCATTGATTTGAACCTAAATAATGTGTTTCGCTTCGATTTGAAGGTAAAGCGTTTGTTTCGTATGCAGTTGAAGCTAAATCATGTATATAACAAGTATTTGAAGCTAAACCATTTGTTTCGCATTGATTTGATGATAAGCCTTCTACGTAGCATGAATTTGAAGCTAAGCCTTCTACTTCGCATTGATTTGAAGCTAAATCATGTGTTTCGCTTGGTTTTGAAGCTAACTCGTTTGTTTCGCCTGTATTTGAAGATAAATCGTGTATATCACTAGTATTTGAAGCTAAACCATTTCTATCGCATGAATTTGAAGCTAAGCCTTCTACTTCGCATTGATTTGAAGCTAAATCATGTGTTTCTCTTGGTTTTGAAGCTAACTCGTTTGTTTCGCATGAAGTTGAAGATAAATCATGTATATCACAAGTATTTGAAGCTAAACCATTCGCTTCGCATGGATTTGAAGATAATCCTCCTACTTCGCATTAATTTGAAGCTAACTCGATTGATTCGAGTGCATTTGAATCTATATCACTTATATCGCAATTATCTGAAGATAAATCATTTGTTTCTCATGTATTTGAAGCTAAGCCGTCTATTTCGCATTGATTTGAACCTAAATAATGTGTTTCGCTTCGATTTGAAGGTAAAGCGTTTGTTTCGTATGCAGTTGAAGCTAAATCATGTATATAACAAGTATTTGAAGCTAAACCATTTGTTTTCATGTATTTGAAGCTAAGCGTTCCACTTCGCATTGATTTGAAGCTAACTCGATTGTTTCGCCTGCATTTGAAGCTATATCACTTACATCGCAATTATCTGAAGATAAATCATTTGTTTCTCATGTATTTGAAGATAAGCCTTGTACTTCGCATTGATTTGAAGCTAAATCATGTTTTTCGCATGGATTTGAAGCTAACTCGTTTGTTTCGCCTGTATTTGAAGATAAATCGTGTATATCACAAGTATTTGAACCTAAACCATTTTTATCGCATGAATTTGAAGCTAAGCCTTCTACTTCGCATTGATTTGAAGCTAAATCATATGTTTCGCGTGGATTTGAAGCTAACTCGTTTGTTTCGCATGCAGTTGAAGTTAAATCATGTATATCACAAGTATTTGAAGCTAAACCATTTGTCTCGCATGGATTTGAAGACAAGCCTCCTACTTCGCATTAATTTGAAGCTAACTCGATTGATTCGACTGCATTTGAATCTATATCACTTCTATCGCAATTATCTGAAGATAATTCATTTGTTTCTCGTGTATTTGAAGCTAAGCCGTCTATTTCGCATTGATTTGAAGCTAAATCATATGTTTCGCATGGGTTTGAAGCTAACTCCTTTTTTCGAATGTATTTGATGATAAATCATGTATATCACAAGTATTTGAAGCTAAACCATTCGCTTCGCATGGATTTGAAGCAAAGCCTTCAACTTCGCATTGACTTGAAGTTAAATCATGTGTTTCGCTTGGATTTGAAGCTAACTCGTTTGTTTCGCACGCAGTTGAAGCTAAATCATGTATATCACAAGTATTTGAATCTAAACCATTTGTTTCTCATGAATTTGAAGCTAAGCCTTCGACTTCGCATTGATTTGAACCTAAATCATGTGTTTCGCTTGGATTTGAAGGTGAAGCGTTTGTTTCGCATGCAGTTGAAGCTAAATCATGTATATCACAAGTATTTGAAGCTAAACCATTTGTTTCTCATGTATTTGAAGCTAAGCATTCTACTTCGCATTGATTTGAAGCTAAATCATGTGTTTCGCTTGGTTTTGAAGCTAACTCGTTTGTTTCGCATGCAGTTGAAGATAAATCATGTATATCACAAGTATTTGAAGCTAAACCATTCGCTTCGCATGGATTTGAAGCAAAGCCTTCAACTTCGCATTGACTTGAAGATAAATCATGTGTTTCGCTTGAATTTGAAGCTAACTCGTTTGTTTCGCATGCGGTTGAAGCTAAATTATGTATATCACAAGTATTTGAAACTAAACCATTTTGTTTCGCATGAATTTGAAGATAAGCATCCTACTTCGCATTAATTTGAAGCTAACTCGATTGATTCGACTGCATTTGAATCTATATCACTTATATCGCAATTATCTGAAGATAAATCATTTGCTTCTCATGTATTTGAAGCTAAGCCGTCTATATAGCATTGATTTGAAGCTAAATCATATGTTTCGCTTGGTTTTGAAGCTAACTCGTTTGTTTCGCATGCAGTTGAAGCTAAATCATGTATATCACAAGTATTTGAAGCTAAACCATTTGTTTCGCATTGATTTGATGATAAGCCTTCTACGTCGCATGAATTTGAAGCTAAGCCTTCTACTTCGCATTGATTTGAAGCTAAATCATGTGTTTCTCTTGGTTTTGAAGCTAACTCGTTTGTTTCGCATGCAGTTGAAGATAAATCATGTATATCACAAGTATTTGAAGCTAAACCATTCGCTTTGCATGGATTTGAAGATAATCCTCCTACTTCGCATTAATTTGAAGCTAACTCGATTGATTCGAGTGCATTTGAATCTATATCACTTATATCGCAATTATCTGAAGATAAATCATTTGTTTCTCATGTATTTGAAGCTAAGCCGTCTATTTCGCATTGATTTGAAGCTAAATCATATGTTTCGCATGGGTTTGAAGCTTACTCCTTTTTTCGAATGTATTTGAAGATTAATCATGTATATCACAAGTATTTGAAGCTAAACCATTCGCTTCGCATGGATTTGAAGCAAAGCCTTCAACTTCGCATTGACTTGAAGTTAAATCATGTGTTTCGCTTGGATTTGAAGCTAACTCTTTTGTTTCGCCTGCATTTGAAGATAAATCATGTATATCACGAGTATTTCAAGCTAAACCATTCGCTTCGCATGGATTTGAAGCAAAGCCTTCAACTTCGCATTGACTTGAAGTTAAATCATGTGTTTCGCTTGGATTTGAAGCTAACTCGTTTGTTTCGCATGCAGTTGAACCTAAATCATGTATATCACAAGTATTTGAAGCTAAACCATTTGTTTCGGATTGATTTGAAGCTAAGCCTTCTACTTCGCATTGAGTTGATGCTAAATCATATGTTTCGCATGGATTTGAAACTAACTCGTTTGTTTCGTCTTCATTTGAAGCTGTTTCATTTATATCGCAAGTATTTGAAGCTAAACCATTTGTTTCGGATGGATTTGAAGATAAGACTTCTACTTCGCATTGATTTTAATCTAAATCGTGTGTATGGCAAGGATTTGAAGCTAACTCGTTTGTTTCGCCTGCATTTGAAGTTAAATCATGTATATCACAAGTATTTGAAGCTAAACCATTTGTTTCGCATGGATTTGAAGATAAGCCTCCTACTTCGCATTAATTTGAAGCTAACTCGATTGATTCGACTGCATTTGAATCTATATCACTTATATCGCAATTATCTGAAGATAAATCATTTGTTTCTCATGTATTTGAAGCTAAGCCGTTTATTTCGCATTGATTTGAAGCTAAATCATATGTTTCGCATGGATTTGAAGCTAACTCCTTTTTTTCGCCTGTATTTGAAGATAAATCATGTATATCACAAGTATTTGAAGCTAAACCATTCGCTTCGCGTGGATTTGAAGCAAAGCCTTCAACTTCGCATTGACTTGAAGTTAAATCATGTGTTTCGCTTGGATTTGAAGCTAACTCGTTTGTTTCGCATGCAGTTGAAGCTAAATCATGTATATCACAAGTATTTAAAGCTAAACCATTTGTTTCGGATTGATTTGAAGCTAAGCCTTCTACTTCGCATTGACTTGATGCTAAATCATATGTTTCGCATGGATTTGAAACTAACTCGTTTGTTTCGTCTTCATTTGAAGCTGTTTCATTTATATCGCAAGTATTTGAAGCTAAACCATTTGTTTCGGATGGATTTGAAGATAAGCCTTCTACTTCGCATTGATTTAAATCTAAATCGTGTGTATGGCATGGATTTGAAGCTAACTCGTTTGTTTTGCCTGCATTTGAAGTTAAATCATGTATATCACAAGTATTTGAAGCTAAACCATTTGTTTCGCATGGATTTGAAGATAATCCTCCTACTTCGCATTAATTTGAAGCTAACTCGATTGATTCGAGTGCATTTGAATCTATATCACTTATATCGCAATTATCTGAAGATAAATCATTTGTTTCTCATGTATTTGAAGCTAAGCCGTCTATTTCGCATTGATTTGAACCTAAATAATGTGTTTCGCTTCGATTTGAAGGTAAAGCGTTTGTTTCGTATGCAGTTGAAGCTAAATCATGTATATAACAAGTATTTGAAGCTAAACCATTTGTTTTCATGTATTTGAAGCTAAGCGTTCCACTTCGCATTGATTTGAAGCTAACTCGATTGTTTCGCCTGCATTTGAAGCTATATCACTTACATCGCAATTATCTGAAGATAAATCATTTGTTTCTCATGTATTTGAAGATAAGCCTTGTACTTCGCATTGATTTGAAGCTAAATCATGTTTTTTGCATGGATTTGAAGCTAACTCGTTTGTTTCGCCTGTATTTGAAGATAAATCGTGTATATCACAAGTATTTGAAGCTAAACCATTTCTATCGCGTGAATTTGAAGCTAAGCCTTCTACTTCGCATTGATTTGAAGCTAAATCATATGTTTCGCGTGGATTTGAAGCTAACTCGTTTGTTTCGCATGCAGTTGAAGTTAAATCATGTATATCACAAGTATTTGAAGCTAAACCATTTGTCTCGCATGGATTTGAAGACAAGCCTCCTACTTCGCATTAATTTGAAGCTAACTCGATTGATTCGACTGCATTTGAATCTATATCACTTCTATCGCAATTATCTGAAGATAATTCATTTGTTTCTCGTGTATTTGAAGCTAAGCCGTCTATTTCGCATTGATTTGAAGCTAAATCATATGTTTCGCATGGGTTTGAAGCTAACTCCTTTTTTCGCATGTATTTGAAGATAAATCATGTATATCACAAGTATTTGAAACTAAACCATTCGCTTCGCATGGATTTGAAGCAAAGCCTTCAACTTCGCATTGACTTGAAGTTAAATCATGTGTTTCGCTTGGATTTGAAGCTAACTCGTTTGTTTCGCACGCAGTTGAAGCTAAATCATGTATATCACAAGTATTTGAATCTAAACCATTTGTTTCTCATGAATTTGAAGCTAAGCCTTCCACTTCGCATTGATTTGAACCTAAATCATGTGTTTCGCTTGGATTTGAAGGTGAAGCGTTTGTTTCGCATGCAGTTGAAGCTAAATCATGTATATCACAAGTATTTGAAGCTAAACCATTTGTTTCTCATGTATTTGAAGCTAAGCGTTCCAGTTCGCATTGATTTGAAGCTAATTCGTTTGTTTCGCATGCAGTTGAAGCTAGATCATGTTTATCACAAGTATCTGAATCTAAACCATCTGTTTCGTAAGAATATGAATCTATGAATCTAAACCATGTGTTTCGCATGAATTTGTAGCCAAATGATGTGTTTCGCATGGATTTGAAGCTAACTCTTTTGTTTCGCCTGCATTTGAAGATAAATCATGTATATCACGAGTATTTGAAGCTAAACCATTCGCTTCGCATGGATTTGAAGCAAAGCCTTCAACTTCGCATTGACTTGAAGTTAAATCATGTGTTTCGCTTGGATTTGAAGCTAACTCGTTTGTTTCGCATGCAGTTGAACCTAAATCATGTATATCACAAGTATTTGAAGCTAAACCATTTGTTACGGATTGATTCGAAGCTAAGCCTTCTACTTCGCATTGAGTTGATGCTAAATCATATGTTTCGCATGGATTTGAAACTAACTCGTTTGTTTCGTCTTCATTTGAAGCTGTTTCATTTATATCGCAAGTATTTGAAGCTAAACCATTTGTTTCGGATGGATTTGAAGATAAGACTTCTACTTCGCATTGATTTTAATCTAAATCGTGTGTATGGCATGGATTTGAAGCTAACTCGTTTGTTTCGCCTGCATTTGAAGTTAAATCATATATATCACAAGTATTTGAAGCTAAACCATTTGTTTCGCATGGATTTGAAGATAAGCCTCCTACTTCGCATTAATTTGAAGCTAACTCGATTGATTCGACTGCATTTGAATCTATATCACTTATATCGCAATTATCTGAAGATAAATCATTTGTTTCTCATGTATTTGAAGCTAAGCCGTTTATTTCGCATTGATTTGAAGCTAAATCATATGTTTCGCATGGATTTGAAGCTAACTCCATTTTTCGCCTGTATTTGAAGATAAATCATGTATATCACAAGTATTTGAAGCTAAACCATTCGCTTCGCGTGGATTTGAAGCAAAGCCTTCAACTTCGCATTGACTTGAAGTTAAATCATGTGTTTCGCTTGGATTTGAAGCTAACTCGTTTGTTTCGCATGCAGTTGAAGCTAAATCATGTATATCACAAGTATTTAAAGCTAAACCATTTGTTTCGGATTGATTTGAAGCTAAATCATGTTTTTTGCATGGATTTGAAGCTAACTCGTTTGTTTCGCCTGTATTTGAAGATAAATCGTGTATATCACAAGTATTTGAAGCTAAACCATTTCTATCGCGTGAATTTGAAGCTAAGCCTTCTACTTCGCATTGATTTGAAGCTAAATCATATGTTTCGCGTGGATTTGAAGCTAACTCGTTTGTTTCGCATGCAGTTGAAGTTAAATCATGTATATCACAAGTATTTGAAGCTAAACCATTTGTCTCGCATGGATTTGAAGACAAGCCTCCTACTTCGCATTAATTTGAAGCTAACTCGATTGATTCGACTGCATTTGAATCTATATCACTTCTATCGCAATTATCTGAAGATAATTCATTTGTTTCTCGTGTATTTGAAGCTAAGCCGTCTATTTCGCATTGATTTGAAGCTAAATCATATGTTTCGCATGGGTTTGAAGCTAACTCCTTTTTTCGCATGTATTTGAAGATAAATCATGTATATCACAAGTATTTGAAACTAAACCATTCGCTTCGCATGGATTTGAAGCAAAGCCTTCAACTTCGCATTGACTTGAAGTTAAATCATGTGTTTCGCTTGGATTTGAAGCTAACTCGTTTGTTTCGCACGCAGTTGAAGCTAAATCATGTATATCACAAGTATTTGAATCTAAACCATTTGTTTCTCATGAATTTGAAGCTAAGCCTTCCACTTCGCATTGATTTGAACCTAAATCATGTGTTTCGCTTGGATTTGAAGGTGAAGCGTTTGTTTCGCATGCAGTTGAAGCTAAATCATGTATATCACAAGTATTTGAAGCTAAACCATTTGTTTCTCATGTATTTGAAGCTAAGCGTTCCAGTTCGCATTGATTTGAAGCTAATTCGTTTGTTTCGCATGCAGTTGAAGCTAGATCATGTTTATCACAAGTATCTGAATCTAAACCATCTGTTTCGTAAGAATATGAATCTATGAATCTAAACCATGTGTTTCGCATGAATTTGTAGCCAAATGATGTGTTTCGCATGGATTTGAAGCTAACTCTTTTGTTTCGCCTGCATTTGAAGATAAATCATGTATATCACGAGTATTTGAAGCTAAACCATTCGCTTCGCATGGATTTGAAGCAAAGCCTTCAACTTCGCATTGACTTGAAGTTAAATCATGTGTTTCGCTTGGATTTGAAGCTAACTCGTTTGTTTCGCATGCAGTTGAACCTAAATCATGTATATCACAAGTATTTGAAGCTAAACCATTTGTTACGGATTGATTCGAAGCTAAGCCTTCTACTTCGCATTGAGTTGATGCTAAATCATATGTTTCGCATGGATTTGAAACTAACTCGTTTGTTTCGTCTTCATTTGAAGCTGTTTCATTTATATCGCAAGTATTTGAAGCTAAACCATTTGTTTCGGATGGATTTGAAGATAAGACTTCTACTTCGCATTGATTTTAATCTAAATCGTGTGTATGGCATGGATTTGAAGCTAACTCGTTTGTTTCGCCTGCATTTGAAGTTAAATCATATATATCACAAGTATTTGAAGCTAAACCATTTGTTTCGCATGGATTTGAAGATAAGCCTCCTACTTCGCATTAATTTGAAGCTAACTCGATTGATTCGACTGCATTTGAATCTATATCACTTATATCGCAATTATCTGAAGATAAATCATTTGTTTCTCATGTATTTGAAGCTAAGCCGTTTATTTCGCATTGATTTGAAGCTAAATCATATGTTTCGCATGGATTTGAAGCTAACTCCATTTTTCGCCTGTATTTGAAGATAAATCATGTATATCACAAGTATTTGAAGCTAAACCATTCGCTTCGCGTGGATTTGAAGCAAAGCCTTCAACTTCGCATTGACTTGAAGTTAAATCATGTGTTTCGCTTGGATTTGAAGCTAACTCGTTTGTTTCGCATGCAGTTGAAGCTAAATCATGTATATCACAAGTATTTAAAGCTAAACCATTTGTTTCGGATTGATTTGAAGCTAAGCCTTCTACTTCGCATTGACTTGATGCTAAATCATATGTTTCGCATGGATTTGAAACTAACTCGTTTGTTTCGTCTTCATTTGAAGCTGTTTCATTTATATCGCAAGTATTTGAAGCTAAACCATTTGTTTCGGATGGATTTGAAGATAAGCCTTCTACTTCGCATTGATTTAAATCTAAATCGTGTGTATGGCATGGATTTGAAGCTAACTCGTTTGTTTTGCCTGCATTTGAAGTTAAATCATGTATATCACAAGTATTTGAAGCTAAACCATTTGTTTTCATGTATTTGAAGCTAAGCGTTCCACTTCGCATTGATTTGAAGCTAACTCGATTGTTTCGCCTGCATTTGAAGCTATATCACTTACATCGCAATTATCTGAAGATAAATCATTTGTTTCTCATGTATTTGAAGATAAGCCTTGTACTTCGCATTGATTTGAAGCTAAATCATGTTTTTCGCATGGATTTGAAGCTAACTCGTTTGTTTCGCCTGTATTTGAAGATAAATCGTGTATATCACAAGTATTTGAAGCTAAACCATTTCTATCGCATGAATTTGAAGCTAAGCCTTCTACTTCGCATTGATTTGAAGCTAAATCATATGTTTCGCGTGGATTTGAAGCTAACTCGTTTGTTTCGCATGCAGTTGAAGTTAAATCATGTATATCACAAGTATTTGAAGCTAAACCATTTGTCTCGCATGGATTTGAAGACAAGCCTCCTACTTCGCATTAATTTGAAGCTAACTCGATTGATTCGACTGCATTTGAATCTATATCACTTCTATCGCAATTATCTGAAGATAATTCATTTGTTTCTCGTGT
This sequence comes from Megalopta genalis, assembly GCF_051020955.1. Classification (NCBI taxonomy): domain Eukaryota; kingdom Metazoa; phylum Arthropoda; class Insecta; order Hymenoptera; family Halictidae; genus Megalopta; species Megalopta genalis. The sequence goes on along the minus strand of NW_027476546.1, from coordinate 150,567 downwards.
ATTTGAAGCTAAGCCGTCTATTTCGCATTGATTTGAAGCTAAATCATATGTTTCGCATGGGTTTGAAGCTAACTCCTTTTTTCGAATGTATTTGAAGATAAATCATGTATATCACAAGTATTTGAAGCTAAACCATTCGCTTCGCATGGATTTGAAGCAACGCCTTCAACTTCGCATTGACTTGAAGTTAAATCATGTGTTTCGCTTGGATTTGAAGCTAACTCGTTTGTTTCGCACGCAGTTGAAGCTAAATCATGTATATCACAAGTATTTGAATCTAAACCATTTGTTTCTCATGAATTTGAAGCTAAGCCTTCCACTTCGCATTGATTTGAACCTAAATCGTGTGTTTCGCTTGGATTTGAAGGTGAAGCGTTTGTTTCGCATGCAGTTGAAGCTAAATCATGTATATCACAAGTATTTGAAGCTAAACCATTTGTTTCTCATGTATTTGAAGCTAAGCGTTCCACTTCGCATTGATTTGAAGCTAACTCGTTTGTTTCGCATGCAGTTGAAGAGAGATCATGTTTATCACAAGTATCTGAATCTAAACCATCTGTTTCGTAAGAATATGAATCTATGAATCTAAACCATGTGTTTCGCATGAATTTGAAGCCAAATGATGTGTTTCGCATGGATTTGAAGCTAACTCTTTTGTTTCGCCTGTATTTGAAGATAAATCATGTATATCACAAGTATTTGAAGCTAAACCATTTGTTTCGCATGGATTTGAAGATAAGCCTCCTACTTCGCATTAATTTGAAGCTAACTCGATTGATTCGACTGCATTTGAATCTATATTACTTATATCGCAATTATCTGAAGATAAATCATTTGCTTCTCATGTATTTGAAGCTATGCCGTCTATTTCGCATTGATTTGAACCTAAATAATGTGTTTCGCTTCGATTTGAAGGTAAAGCGTTTGTTTCGCATGCAGTAGAAGCTAAATCATGTATATAACAAGTATTTGAAGCTAAACCATTTGTTTCTCATGTATTTGAAGCTAAGCGTTCCACTTCGCATTGATTTGAAGCTAACTCGATTGTTTCGCCTCCATTTGAAGCTATATCACTTACATCGCAATTATCTGAAGATAAATCATTTGTTTCTCATGTATTTGAAGATAAGCCTTCCACTTCGCATTGATTTGAACCTAAATCGTGTGTTACGCTTGGATTTGAAGGTGAAGCGTTTGTTTCGCATGCAGTTGAAGCTAAATCATGTATATCACAAGTATTTGAAGCTAAACCATTTGTTTCTCATGTATTTGAAGCTAAGCGTTCCACTTCGCATTGATTTGAAGCTAACTCGTTTGTTTCGCATGCAGTTGAAGCGAGATCATGTTTATCACAAGTATCAGAATCTAAACCATCTGTTTCGTAAGAATATGAATCTATGAATCTAAACCATGTGTTTCGCATGAATTTGAAGCCAAATGATGTGTTTCGCATGGATTTGAAGCTAACTCTTTTGTTTCGCCTGCATTTGAAGATAAATCATGTATATCACAAGTATTTGAAGCTAAACCATTTTGTTTCGCATGAATTTGTAGATAAGCCTCCTACTTCGCATTAATTTGAAGCTAACTCGATTGATTCGACTGCATTTGAATCTATATCACTTATATCGCAATTATCTGAAGATAAATCACTTGCTTTTCATGTATTTGAAGCTAAGCCGTCTATATAGCATTGATTTGAAGCTAAATCATATGTTTCGCTTGGTTTTGAAGCTAACTCGTTTGTTTCGCATGCAGTTGAAGCTAAATCATGTATATCACAAGTATTTGAAGCTAAACCATTTGTTTCGCATTGATTTGATGATAAGCCTTCTACGTCGCATGAATTTGAAGCTAAGCCTTCTACTTCGCATTGATTTGAAGCTAAATCATGTGTTTCGCTTGGTTTTGAAACTAACTCGTTTGTTTCGCATGCAGTTGAAGATAAATCATGTATATCACAAGTATTTGAAGCTAAACCATTCGCTTCGCATGGATTTGAAGCAAAGCCTTCAACTTCGCATTGACTTGAAGATAAATCATGTATTTCGCTTGGATTTGAAGCTAACTCGTTTGTTTCGCATGCGGTTGAAGCTAAATTATGTATATCACAAGTATTTGAAGCTAAACCATTTTGTTTCGCATGAATTTGAAGCTAAGCCTTCTACTTCGCATTGATTTGAAGCTAAATCATGCGTTTCGCTTGGTTTTGATGCTAACTAGTTTGTTTCGCATGCAGTTGAAATTAAATCATGTATATCACAAGTATTTGAAGCTAAACCACTTGTTTCACATTGATTTGATGATAAGCCTTCTACGTCGCATTGATTTGAAGCTAAGCCTTCTATTTCGCATTGATTTGAATGTAAATCATGTGTTTCGCTTGGATTTGAAGCTAACTCGTTTGTTTCGCATGCAGTTGAAGCTAAATCATGTTTATCACAAGTATCTGGATCTAATCCATCTGTTTCGCAAAAATATAAAGGCTATGAAGCTAATCCATGCGACTCGCGTGAATTTGAAGCTAAATCATGTGTTTCGCATGGATTTGAAGCTGTATCACTTATATCGCAATTATCTGAAGATAAATCATTTGCTTCTCATGTATTTGAAATTAAGCCGTCTATTGCGCATTGATTTGAAGCTAAATCATATGTTTCGCATGGGTTTGAAGCTAACTCCTTTTTTCGATTGTATTTGAAGATAAATCATGTATATCACAAGTATTTGAAGCTAAACCATTCGCTTCGCATGGATATTTGAAAGCAAAGCCTTCAACTTCGCATTGACTTGAAGTTAAATCACGTGTTTCGCTTGGATTTGAAGCTAACTCGTTTGTTTCGCACGCAGTTGAAGCTAAATCATGTATATCACAAGTATTTGAATCTAAACCATTTGTTTCTCATGAATTTGAAGCTAAGCCTTCCACTTCGCATTGATTTGAACCTAAATCATGTGTTTCGCTTGGATTTGAAGGTGAAGCGTTTGTTTCGCATGCAGTTGAAGCTAAATCATGTATATCACAAGTATTTGAAGCTAAACCATTTGTTTCTCATGTATTTGAAGCTAAGCGTTCCACTTCGCATTGATTTGAAGCTAACTCGTTTGTTTCGCATGCAGTTGAAGCTAGATCATGTTTATCACAAGTATCTGAATCTAAACCATCTGTTTCGCAAGAATATGAATCTATGAATCTAAACCATGTGTTTCGCATGAATTTGAAGCCAAATGATGTGTTTCGCAAGGATTTGAAGCTAACTCTTTTGTTTCGCCTGCATTTGAAGATAAATCATGTATATCACGAGTATTTGAAGCTAAACCGTTTGATTCGCATGGATTTGAAGCTAAGCCTTCTACTTCGCATTGATTTGCAGCTAAATCATGTGTTTCGCTTGGTTTTGAAGCTAACTCGTTTGTTTCGCATGCAGTTGAAGCTAAATCATGTATATCACAAGTATTTGAAGCTAAACCATTTGTTTCGCATTGATTTGATGATAAGCCTTCTACGTCGCATGAATTTGAAGCTAAGCCTTCTACTTCGCATTGATTTGAAGCTAAATCATATGTTTCGCTTGGTTTTGAAGCTAACTCGTTTGTTTCGCATGCAGTTGAAGATAAATCATGTATATCACAAGTATTTGAAGCTAAACCATTCGCTTCGCATGGATTTGAAGCAAAGCCTTCAACTTCACATTGATTTGAAGATAAATCATGTGTTTCGCTTGGATTTGAATCTAACACGTTTGTTTCGCATGCAGTTGAAGCTAAAACATGTACATCACAAGTATCTGGATCTAATCCATCTGTTCCTCAAGAATATAAAGGCTAGGAAGCTAATCCATGTGATTCGCATGAATTTGAAGCTAAATCATGTGTTTCGCATGGATTTGAAGCTGTATCACTTATATCGCAATTATCTGAAGATAAATCATTTGTTTCTCATGTGTTTGAAGCTAAGCCTTCTACTTCGCATTGATTTGAAGATAAATCATGCGTTTCGCATGGATTTGAAGCTAACTCGTTTGTTTCGCATGCAGTTGATGCTAAATCATGTATATCACAAGTATTTGAGGCTAAACCATTTGTTTCGCATTGATTTGATGATAAGCCTTCTACGTCGCATGAATTTGAAGCCAAGCCTTCTACTTCGCATTGATTTGAAGCTAAATCATGTGTTTCGCTTGGTTTTGAAGCTAACTCGTTTGTTTCGCATGCAGTTGAAGATAAATCATGAATATCACAAGTATTTGAAGCTAAACCATTCGCTTCGCATGGATTTGAAGCAAAGCCTTCAACTTCGCATTGACTTGAAGATAAATCATGTATTTCGCTTGGATTTGAAGCTAACTCGTTTGTTTCGCATGCGGTTGAAGCTAAATTATGTATATCACAAGTATTTGAAGCTAAACCATTTTGTTTCGCATGAATTTGAAGCTAAGCCTTCTACTTCGCATTGATTTGAAGCTAAATCATGCGTTTCGCTTGGTTTTGATGCTAACTAGTTTGTTTCGCATGCAGTTGAAATTAAATCATGTATATCACAAGTATTTGAAGCTAAACCACTTGTTTCACATTGATTTGATGATAAGCCTTCTACGTCGCATTGATTTGAAGCTAAGCCTTCTATTTCGCATTGATTTGAATGTAAATCATGTGTTTCGCTTGGATTTGAAGCTAACTCGTTTGTTTCGCATGCAGTTGAAGCTAAATCATGTTTATCACAAGTATCTGGATCTAATCCATCTGTTTCGCAAAAATATAAAGGCTATGAAGCTAATCCATGCGACTCGCGTGAATTTGAAGCTAAATCATGTGTTTCGCATGGATTTGAAGCTGTATCACTTATATCGCAATTATCTGAAGATAAATCATTTGCTTCTCATGTATTTGAAATTAAGCCGTCTATTGCGCATTGATTTGAAGCTAAATCATATGTTTCGCATGGATTTGAAGCTAACTCGTTTGTTTCGCCTGCATTTGAAGTTAAATCATGTATATCACAAGTATTTGAAGCTAAAGCATTTGTTTCGCATGGATTTGAAGATAATCCTCCTACTTCGCATTAATTTGAAGCTAACTCGATTGATTCGACTGCATTTGAATCTATATCACTTATATCGCAATTATCTGAAGATAAATCATTAGTTTCTCATGTATTTGAAGCTAAGCCGTCTATTTCGCATTGATTTGAACCTAAATAATGTGTTTCGCTTGGATTTGAAGCTAACTCGATTTTTTCGCCTGTATTTGGAGATAAATCATGTATATCACAAGTATTTAGAACTAAACCATTCGCTTCGCATGGATTTGAAGCAATGCCTTCAACTTCGCATTGATTTGAAGATAAATTATGTGTTTCGCTTGGATTTGAAGCTAACTCGTTTGTTTCGCATGCAGTTGAAGTTAAATCATGTATATCACAAGTATTTGAAGCTAAACCATTTGTCTCGCATGGATTTGAAGACAAGCCTCCTACTTCGCATTAATTTGAAGCTAACTCGATTGATTCGACTGCATTTGAATCTATATCACATCTATCGCAATTATCTGAAGATAAATCATTTGCTTCTCATGTATTTGAATCTAAGCCGTCTATTTCGCACTTACTTGAAGCTAAATCATATGTTTCGCATGGAATTGAAGCTAACTCGTTTTCTTCGCCTGTATTTGAAGATAAATCATTTATATCACAAGTATTTGAAGCTAAACCATTCGCTTCGCATGGATTTGAAGCAAAGCCTTCAACTTCACATTGATTTGAAGATAAATCATGTGTTTCGCTTGGATTTGAATCTAACACGTTTGTTTCGCATGCAGTTGAAGCTAAAACATGTACATCACAAGTATCTGGATCTAATCCATCTGTTCCTCAAGAATATAAAGGCTAGGAAGCTAATCCATGTGATTCGCATGAATTTGAAGCTAAATCATGTGTTTCGCATGGATTTGAAGCTGCATCACTTATATCGCAATTATCTGAAGATAAATCATTTGTTTCTCATGTGTTTGAAGCTAAGCCTTCTACTTCGCATTGATTTGAAGATAAATCATGCGTTTCGCATGGATTTGAAGCTAACTCGTTTGTTTCGCATGCAGTTGATGCTAAATCATGTATATCACAAGTATTTGAAGCTAAACCATTTGTTTCGCATTGATTTGATGATAAGCCTTCTACGTCGCATGAATTTGAAGCCAAGCCTTCTACTTCGCATTGATTTGAAGCTAAATCATGTGTTTCGCTTGGTTTTGAAGCTAACTCGTTTGTTTCGCATGCAGTTGAAGATAAATCATGTATATCACAAGTATTTGAAGCTAAACCATTCGCTTCGCATGGATTTGAAGCAAAGCCTTCAACTTCGCATTGACTTGAAGATAAATCATGTATTTCGCTTGGATTTGAAGCTAACTCGTTTGTTTCGCATGCGGTTGAAGCTAAATTATGTATATCACAAGTATTTGAAGCTAAACCATTTTGTTTCGCATGAATTTGAAGCTAAGCCTTCTACTTCGCATTGATTTGAAGCTAAATCATGCGTTTCGCTTGGTTTTGATGCTAACTAGTTTGTTTCGCATGCAGTTGAAATTAAATCATGTATATCACAAGTATTTGAAGCTAAACCATTTGTCTCGCATGGATTTGAAGACAAGCCTCCTACTTCGCATTAATTTGAAGCTAACTCGATTGATTCGACTGCATTTGAATCTATATCACTTCTATCGCAATTATCTGAAGATAATTCATTTGTTTCTCGTGTTTTTGAAGCTAAGCCGTCTATTTCGCATTGATTTGAAGCTAAATCATATGTTTCGCATGGGTTTGAAGCTAACTCCTTTTTTCGAATGTATTTGAAGATAAATCATGTATATCACAAGTATTTGAAGCTAAACCATTCGCTTCGCATGGATTTGAAGCAAAGCCTTCAACTTCGCATTGACTTGAAGTTAAATCACGTGTTTCGCTTGGATTTGAAGCTAACTCGTTTGTTTCGCACGCAGTTGAAGCTAAATCATGTATATCACAAGTATTTGAATCTAAACCATTTGTTTCTCATGAATTTGAAGCTAAGCCTTCCACTTCGCATTGATTTGAACCTAAATCATGTGTTTCGCTTGGATTTGAAGGTGAAGCGTTTGTTTCGCATGCAGTTGAAGCTAAATCATGTATATCACAAGTATTTGAAGCTAAACCATTTGTTTCTCATGTATTTGAATCTAAGCGTTCCACTTCGCATTGATTTGAAGCTAACTCGTTTGTTTCGCATGCAGTTGAAGCTAGATCATGTTTATCACAAGTATCTGAATCTAAACCATCTGTTTCGCAAGAATATGAATCTATGAATCTAAACCATGTGTTTCGTATGAATTTGAAGCCAAATGATGTGTTTCGCAAGGATTTGAAGCTAACTCTTTTGTTTCGCCTGCATTTGAAGATAAATCATGTATATCACGAGTATTTGAAGCTAAACCGTTTGATTCGCATGGATTTGAAGCTAAGCCTTCTACTTCGCATTGATTTGCAGCTAAATCATGTGTTTCGCTTGGTTTTGAAGCTAACTCGTTTGTTTCGCATGCAGTTGAAGCTAAATCATGTATATCACAAGTATTTGAAGCTAAACCATTTGTTTCGCATTGATTTGATGATAAGCCTTCTACGTCGCATGAATTTGAAGCTAAGCCTTCTACTTCGCATTGAGTTGAACCTAAATAATGTGTTTCGCTTGGATTTGAAGCTAACTCGATTTTTTCGCCTGTATTTGGAGATAAATCATGTATATCACAAGTATTTAGATCTAAACCATTCGCTTCGCATGGATTTGAAGCAATGCCTTCAACTTCGCATTGATTTGAAGATAAATCATGTGTTTCGCTTGGATTTGAAGCTAACTCGTTTGTTTCGCATGCAGTTGAAGTTAAATCATGTATATCACAAGTATTTGAAGCTAAACCATTTGTTTCGGATTGATTTGAAGCTAAGCCTTCTACTTCGCATTGAGTTGATGCTAAATCATATGTTTCGCATGGGTATGAAGCTAACTCCTTTTTTCGAATGTATTTGAAGATAAATCATGTATATCACAAGTATTTGAAGATAAATCATGTATATCACAAGTATTTGAAGCTAAACCATTCGCTTCGCATGGATTTGAAGCAAAGCCTTCAACTTCGCATTGACTTGAAGTTAAATCATGTGTTTCGCTTGGATTTGAAGCTAACTCGTTTGTTTCGCACGCAGTTGAAGCTAAATCATGTATATCACAAGTATTTGAAACTAAACCATTTGTTTCTCATGAATTTGAAGCTAAGCCTTCCACTTCGCATTGATTTGAACCTAAATCATGTGTTTCGCTTGGATTTGAAGGTGAAGCGTTTGTTTCGCATGCAGTTGAAGCTAAATCATGTATATCACAAGTATTTGAAGCTAAACCATTTGTTTCTCATGTATTTGAAGCTAAGCCTTCTACTTCGCATTGATTTGAAGCTAAATCATGTGTTTCGCTTGGTTTTGAAGCTAACTCGTTTGTTTCGCATGCAGTTGAAGATAAATCATGTATATCACAAGTATTTGAAGCTAAACCATTCGCTTCGCATGGATTTGAAGCAAAGCCTTCAACTTCGCATTGACTTGAAGATAAATCATGTGTTTCGCTTGGATTTGAAGCTAACTCGTTTGTTTCGCATGCGGTTGAAGCTAAATTATGTATATCACAAGTATTTGAAACTAAACCATTTTGTTTCGCATGAATTTGAAGATAAGCATCCTACTTCGCATTAATTTGAAGCTAACTCGATTGATTCGACTGCATTTGTATCTATATCACTTATATCGCAATTATCTGAAGATAAATTATTTGCTTCTCATGTATTTGAAGCTAAGCCGTCTATATAGCATTGATTTGAAGCTAAATCATATGTTTCGCTTGGTTTTGAAGCTAACTCGTTTGTTTCGCATGCAGTTGAAGCTAAATCATGTATATCACAAGTATTTGAAGCTAAACCATTTGTTTCGCATTGAGTTGATGATAAGCCTTCTACGTCGCATGAATTTGAAGCTAAGCCTTCTACTTCGCATTGATTTGAAGCTAAATCATGTGTTTCTCTTGGTTTTGAAGCTAACTCGTTTGTTTCGCATGAAGTTGAAGATAAATCATGTATATCACAAGTATTTGAAGGTAAACCATTTGTTTTCATGTATTTGAAGCTAAGCGTTCCACTTCGCATTGATTTGAAGCTAACTCGATTGTTTCGCCTGCATTTGAAGCTATATCACTTACATCGCAATTATCTGAAGATAAATCATTTGTTTCTCATGTATTTGAAGATAAGCCTTGTACTTCGCATTGATTTGAAGCTAAATCATGTTTTTCGCATGGATTTGAAGCTAACTCGTTTGTTTCGCCTGTATTTGAAGATAAATCGTGTATATCACAAGTATTTGAACCTAAACCATTTTTATCGCATGAATTTGAAGCTAAGCCTTCTACTTCGCATTGATTTGAAGCTAAATCATATGTTTCGCGTGGATTTGAAGCTAACTCGTTTGTTTCGCATGCAGTTGAAGTTAAATCATGTATATCACAAGTATTTGAAGCTAAACCATTTGTCTCGCATGGATTTGAAGACAAGCCTCCTACTTCGCATTAATTTGAAGCTAACTCGATTGATTCGACTGCATTTGAATCTATATCACTTCTATCGCAATTATCTGAAGATAATTCATTTGTTTCTCGTGTATTTGAAGCTAAGCCGTCTATTTCGCATTGATTTGAAACTAAATCATATGTTTCGCATGGGTTTGAAGCTAACTCCCTTTTTCGAATGTATTTGATGATAAATCATGTATATCACAAGTATTTGAAGCTAAACCATTCGCTTCGCATGGATTTGAAGCAAAGCCTTCAACTTCGCATTGACTTGAAGTTAAATCATGTGTTTCGCTTGGATTTGAAGCTAACTCGTTTGTTTCGCACGCAGTTGAAGCTAAATCATGTATATCACAAGTATTTGAATCTAAACCATTTGTTTCTCATGAATTTGAAGCTAAGCCTTCCACTTCGCATTGATTTGAACCTAAATCATGTGTTTCGCTTGGATTTGAAGGTGAAGCGTTTGTTTCGCATGCAGTTGAAGCTAAATCATGTATATCACAAGTATTTGAAGCTAAACCATTTGTTTCTCATGTATTTGAAGCTAAGCGTTCCAGTTCGCATTGATTTGAAGCTAATTCGTTTGTTTCGCATGCAGTTGAAGCTAGATCATGTTTATCACAAGTATCTGAATCTAAACCATCTGTTTCGTAAGAATATGAATCTATGAATCTAAACCATGTGTTTCGCATGAATTTGTAGCCAAATGATGTGTTTCGCATGGATTTGAAGCTAACTCTTTTGTTTCGCCTGCATTTGAAGATAAATCATGTATATCACGAGTATTTGAAGCTAAACCATTCGCTTCGCATGGATTTGAAGCAAAGCCTTCAACTTCGCATTGACTTGAAGTTAAATCATGTGTTTCGCTTGGATTTGAAGCTAACTCGTTTGTTTCGCATGCAGTTGAACCTAAATCATGTATATCACAAGTATTTGAAGCTAAACCATTTGTTACGGATTGATTCGAAGCTAAGCCTTCTACTTCGCATTGAGTTGATGCTAAATCATATGTTTCGCATGGATTTGAAACTAACTCGTTTGTTTCGTCTTCATTTGAAGCTGTTTCATTTATATCGCAAGTATTTGAAGCTAAACCATTTGTTTCGGATGGATTTGAAGATAAGACTTCTACTTCGCATTGATTTTAATCTAAATCGTGTGTATGGCATGGATTTGAAGCTAACTCGTTTGTTTCGCCTGCATTTGAAGTTAAATCATATATATCACAAGTATTTGAAGCTAAACCATTTGTTTCGCATGGATTTGAAGATAAGCCTCCTACTTCGCATTAATTTGAAGCTAACTCGATTGATTCGACTGCATTTGAATCTATATCACTTATATCGCAATTATCTGAAGATAAATCATTTGTTTCTCATGTATTTGAAGCTAAGCCGTTTATTTCGCATTGATTTGAAGCTAAATCATATGTTTCGCATGGATTTGAAGCTAACTCCATTTTTCGCCTGTATTTGAAGATAAATCATGTATATCACAAGTATTTGAAGCTAAACCATTCGCTTCGCGTGGATTTGAAGCAAAGCCTTCAACTTCGCATTGACTTGAAGTTAAATCATGTGTTTCGCTTGGATTTGAAGCTAACTCGTTTGTTTCGCATGCAGTTGAAGCTAAATCATGTATATCACAAGTATTTAAAGCTAAACCATTTGTTTCGGATTGATTTGAAGCTAAGCCTTCTACTTCGCATTGACTTGATGCTAAATCATATGTTTCGCATGGATTTGAAACTAACTCGTTTGTTTCGTCTTCATTTGAAGCTGTTTCATTTATATCGCAAGTATTTGAAGCTAAACCATTTGTTTCGGATGGATTTGAAGATAAGCCTTCTACTTCGCATTGATTTAAATCTAAATCGTGTGTATGGCATGGATTTGAAGCTAACTCGTTTGTTTTGCCTGCATTTGAAGTTAAATCATGTATATCACAAGTATTTGAAGCTAAACCATTTGTTTCGCATGGATTTGAAGATAATCCTCCTACTTCGAATTAATTTGAAGCTAACTCGATTGATTCGAGTGCATTTGAATCTATATCACTTATATCGCAATTATCTGAAGATAAATCATTTGTTTCTCATGTATTTGAAGCTAAGCCGTCTATTTCGCATTGATTTGAACCTAAATAATGTGTTTCGCTTCGATTTGAAGGTAAAGCGTTTGTTTCGTATGCAGTTGAAGCTAAATCATGTATATAACAAGTATTTGAAGCTAAACCATTTGTTTTCATGTATTTGAAGCTAAGCGTTCCACTTCGCATTGATTTGAAGCTAACTCGATTGTTTCGCCTGCATTTGAAGCTATATCACTTACATCGCAATTATCTGAAGATAAATCATTTGTTTCTCATGTATTTGAAGATAAGCCTTGTACTTCGCATTGATTTGAAGCTAAATCATGTTTTTCGCATGGATTTGAAGCTAACTCGTTTGTTTCGCCTGTATTTGAAGATAAATCGTGTATATCACAAGTATTTGAAGCTAAACCATTTCTATCGCATGAATTTGAAGCTAAGCCTTCTACTTCGCATTGATTTGAAGCTAAATCATATGTTTCGCGTGGATTTGAAGCTAACTCGTTTGTTTCGCATGCAGTTGAAGTTAAATCATGTATATCACAAGTATTTGAAGCTAAACCATTTGTCTCGCATGGATTTGAAGCTAAGCCTTCTACTTCGCATTGATTTGCAGCTAAATCATATGTTGCGCTTGGTTTTGAAGCTAATTCTATTGTTTCGCATGCAGTTGAAGCTAAATCATGTATAGCACAAGTATTTGACGGTAAACCATTTGTTTCGCATGGATTTGAAGATATGTCTTCTACTTCGCATTGATTTGAAGCTAAATCATGTGTTTCGCTGTGATTTGTAGCTAACTCGTTTGTTTCGCATGCAGTTGAAGCTAAATCTTGTTTATCAAAAGTATTTGAAGATATAGCATTTGTTTCGCATGGATTTGAAGCTAAGCCTTCTACTTCGCATTGATTTGAAGTTAAATCATGTGTTTCTCTTTGATTTGAAGCAAACTTGTTTGTTTCGCACGCAGTTGAAGCTAAATCATGTATATCACAAGTATTTGAAGCTAAACCATTCGCTTCGCATGGATTTGAAGCTGGGCCTTCCACTTCGCATTGATTTGAAGCTAACTCGATTGTTTCGCCTGCATATTAATCTATATCACTTATATCGCAATTATCTGTAGATAAATCATTTATTTCTCATTTATTTGAAGATAAGCCTTGTACTTCGCATTGATTTGAAGCTAAATCATGTGTTTCGCATGGATTTGAAACTAACTCGTTTGTTTCGTCTTCATTTGAAGCTGTTTCATTTATATCGCAAGTATTTGAATCTAAACCATTTGTTTCGCATGGATTTGAAGACAAGCCTCCTACTTCGCATTAATTTGAAGCTAACTCGATTGATTCCACTGCATTTGAATCTATATCACTTCTATCGCAATTATCTGAAGATAATTCATTTGTTTCTCGTGTATTTGAAGCTAAGCCGTCTATTTCGCATTGATTTGAAGCTAAATCATATGTTTCGCATGGGTTTGAAGCTAACTCCTTTTTTCGAATGTATTTGAAGATAAATCATGTATATCACAAGTATTTGAAGCTAAACCATTCGCTTCGCATGGATTTGAAGCAAAGCCTTCAACTTCGCATTGACTTGAAGTTAAATCATGTGTTTCGCTTGGATTTGAAGCTAACTCGTTTGTTTCGCACGCAGTTGAAGCTAAATCATGTATATCACAAGTATTTGAATCTAAACCATTTGTTTCTCATGAATTTGAAGCTAAGCCTTCCACTTCGCATTGATTTGAACCTAAATCGTGTGTTTCGCTTGGATTTGAAGGTGAAGCGTTTGTTTCGCATGCAGTTGAAGCTAAATCATGTATATCACAAGTATTTGAAGCTAAACCATTTGTTTCTCATGTATTTGAAGCTAAGCGTTCCACTTCGCATTGATTTGAAGCTAACTCGTTTGTTTCGCATGCAGTTGAAGCGAGATCATGTTTATCACAAGTATCTGAATCTAAACCATCTGTTTCGTAAGAATATGAATCTATGAATCTAAACCATGTGTTTCGCATGAATTTGAAGCCAAATGATGTGTTTCGCATGGATTTGAAGCTAACTCTTTTGTTTCGCCTGCATTTGAAGATAAATCATGTATATCACAAGTATTTGAAGCTAAACCATTTGTTTCGCATGGATTTGAAGATAAGCCTCCTACTTCGCATTAATTTGAAGCTAACTCGATTGATTCGACTGCATTTGAATCTATATCACTTATATCGCAATTATCTGAAGATAAATCATTTGCTTCTCATGTATTTGAAGCTATGCCGTCTATTTCGCATTGATTTGAACCTAAATAATGTGTTTCGCTTCGATTTGAAGGTAAAGCGTTTGTTTCGCATGCAGTAGAAGCTAAATCATGTATATAACAAGTATTTGAAGCTAAACCATTTGTTTCTCATGTATTTGAAGCTAAGCGTTCCACTTCGCATTGATTTGAAGCTAACTCGATTGTTTCGCCTCCATTTGAAGCTATATCACTTACATCGCAATTATCTGAAGATAAATCATTTGTTTCTCATGTATTTGAAGATAAGCCTTGTACTTCGCATTGATTTGAAGATAAATCATGTTTTTCGCATGGATTTGAAGCTAACTCGTTTGTTTTGCCTGCATTTGAAGCTGAATCATGTATATCAAAAGTATTTGAAGCTAAACCATTTGTTTCGCATGAATTCGAAGCTAAGCCTTCTACTTCGCATTGATTTGAATCTAAATCATGTGTTTCGCTTGGAATTGAAGCTAACTCGTTTGTTTCGCATGCAGTTGAAGCTAAATCATTGTATATCACAAGTATTTGAAGTTAAACCACTTGTTTCACATTGATTTGATGATAAGCCTTCTACGTCTCATTGATTTGAAGCTAAGCCTTATATTTCGCATTGATTTGAAGCTAAATCATGTGTTTCGCTTGGATTTGAAGCTAACTCGTTTGTTTCGCATGTAGTTGAAGCTAAAACATGTATATCACAAGTATTTGAAGCTAAACCATTTGTTTCGGATTGATATGAAGCAAAGCCTTCTACTTCGCATTGATTTGATGCTAAATCATATGTTTCGCATGGATTTGAAACTAACTCGTTTGTTTCGTCTTCATTTGAAGCTGTTTCATTTATATCGCAAGTATTTGAATCTAAACCATTTGTTTCGCATGGATTTGAAGACAAGCCTCCTACTTCGCATTAATATGAAGCTAACTCGCTTGATTCGACTGCATTTGAATCTATATCACTTCTATCGCAATTATCTGAAGATAAATCATTTGTTTCTCATGTATTTGAAGCTAAGCCGTTTATTTCGCATTGATTTGAAGCTAAATCATACGTTTCGCATGGATTTGAAGCTAACTCCTTTTTTTCGCCTGTATTTGAAGATAAATCATGTTTATCACAAGTATTTGAAGCTAAACCATTCGCTTCGCGTGGATTTGAAGCAAAGCCTTCAACTTCGCATTGACTTGAAGTTAAATCATGCGTTTCGCTTGGATTTGAAGCTAACTCGTTTGTTTCGCATGCAGTTGAAGCTAAATAATGTATATCACAAGTATTTGAATCTAAACCGTTTGATTCGCATGGATTTGAAGCTAAGCCTTCTACTTCGCATTGATTTGAAGTTAAATCATGTGTTTCTCTTTGATTTGAAGCAAACTTGTTTGTTTCGCACGCAGTTGAAGCTAAATCATGTATATCACAAGTATTTGAAGCTAAACCATTCGCTTCGCATGGATTTGAAGCTGAGCCTTCCACTTCGCATTGATTTGAAGCTAACTCGATTGTTTCGCCTGCATATTAATCTATATCACTTATATCGCAATTATCTGTAGATAAATCATTTATTTCTCATTTATTTGAAGATAAGCCTTGTACTTCGCATTGATTTCAAGCTAAATCATGTGTTTCGCATGGATTTGAAGCTAACTCGTTTGTTTCGCCTGCACTTGAAGCTAAGCCTTCTACTTCGCATTGATTTTAAGCTAAGTCTTCTACTTCGCATTGATTTGAAGGTAAATCATTTGTTTATCATGTATTTGAAGATAAGCCTTGTACTTCGCATTGATTTGAAGCTAAATCATGTGTTTCGCATGGATTTGAAGCTAACTCGTTTGTTTCTTCTGCATTAGAAGATGAATCATGTATATCACAAGTATTTGAAGCTAAACCATTTGTTTCGCATGAATTTGAAGCTAAGCCTTCTACTTCGCATTGATCTAAATCTAAATCGTGTTTATGGCATGGATTTGAAGCTAACTCGTTTGTTTCGCCTGCATTTGAAGTTAAATCGGGTATATCGCAAGTATTTGAAGCTAAAGCATTTGTTTCGCATGGATTTGAAGATAAGCCACCTACTTCGCATTAATTTGAAGCTAACTCGATTGATTCAACTGCATTTGAATCTATATCACTTCTATCGCAATTATCTGAAGATAAATCATTTGTTTCTCATGTATTTGAAGCTAAGCCGTCTATTTCGCATTGATTTGAATCTAAATCATGTGTTTCGCTTGGTTTTGAAGCTAACTCGTTTGCTTCGCATGCAGTTGAAGCTGAATCATGTATATCACAAGTATTTGAAGCTAAACCATTTGTTTCACATGAATTTGAAGCTAAGCCTTCTACTTTGCATTGATTTGAAGCTAAATCATGTGTTTCGTTTTGTTTTGAAGCTAACTCGTTTGTTTCGCATGCAGTTGAAACTAAATCATGTATATCACAAGTATTTGAAGCTAAACCATTTGTTTCTCATGTATTTGAAGCTAAGCGTTCCACTTCGCATTGACTTGAAGCTAACTAGACTGTTTCGCCTGCATTTGATGCTATATCACTTACATCGCAATTATCTGAAGATAAATCATTTGTTTCTCATGTATTTGAAGCTAAGCCGTCTATTTCGCATTTATTGAAGCTAAATCATATGTTTCGCATGGATTTGAAGCTAACTCGTTTTTCTGGTCTGTATTTGAAGATAAATCATGTATATCACAAGTATTTGAAGCTAAACCATTCGCTTCGCATGGATTTGAAGCAAAGCTTTCAACTTCGCATTGACTTGAAGATAAATCATGTGTTTCGCATTGATTTGAAGCTAACTCGATTGTTTCGCCTGCATTTGAAGCTAAATCATATATATCACAAATATTTGAAGCTAAACTATTTGTTTCGCATGGATTTGAAGATAAGCCTCCTACTTCGTATTAATTTGAAGCTAACTCGATTGTTTCGCATGCAGTTGAAGCTAGATCATGTATATCACAACTATTTTAAGCTAAACTATTCGATTCGCATGGATTTAAAGCTAAGCCTTCTACTTCGCATTGATTTGTAGCTAAATCATGTGTTCCGCATGGATTTCAAGATAACTCGATTGTGTCGCATGCAGCTGAAGCTCAATCATGTGTATCACAAGTATTTGAAGCTAAACCATTTGTTTCGCATTGGTTTTAAAGCTAAGCCTTCTATTTCGCATTGATTTGTAGCTAAATCATGAGTTTCGCAGGGATTTGAAGCTAACTCGTTTGTTTCGCATGGATTTGAAGCTAACTCGTTTGTTTCGCATGCAGTTAAAGCAAAATCATGTATATCAGAAGTTTTTGAAGCTAACCATTCGTTTCGCATGGATTTGAAGTTAAGCCTTCGACTTCGCATTGGTTTGTAGCTAAATCATGTGTTCCGCCTGCATTTCAAGATAACACGATTGTTTCGCATGCAGTTGAAGCTCAATCATGTATATCTCAAGTATTTGAAGCTAAACCATTTGTTTCGCATGGATTTGAAGTTAAGCCTTCGACTTCGCATTGATTTGTAGCTAAATCATGTGTTCCGCCTGCATTTCAAGATAACACGATTGTTTCGCATGCAGTTGAAGCTAAATCGTGTATATCACATGTATTTGAACCTAAACCATTTGTTTCGCATGGATTCGAAAATCGGCCTTCTATTTCGCATTGATTTGAAGCTAAATCATGCGTTTCGTATGGAATTGAAGCTATCTCGTTTGTTTCGCATGGATTTGACGCTAACTCGATTGCTTCCCATGCATTTGAAGCTAAATCATATATATCACAAATATTTGAAGCTAAACCATTTGTTTCGCATGGACTTGAAGTTAAGCCTTCGACTTCGCATTGATTTGAAGCTACATCATGCGTTTCTCATGGAATTGAAGCAACACGTTTCTATCGCATGGATTTAAAGCTAACTCGTTTGTCTCGCCTGCATTTGAAGCTAAATCATATATATCACAAATATTTGAAGCTAAACTATTTGTTTCGCATGGATTTGAAGATAAGCCTCCTACTTCGTATTAATTTGAAGCTAACTCGATTGATTTGACTGCATTTGAATCTATAAAACTTATATCGCAATTATCAGAAGTTAAATCATTTGTTTCTCATGTATTTGAAGCTAAGCCGTTTATTTCGCATTGATAAGAAGCTAAATCATATGTTTCGCATGGATTTGAAGCTAACTCCTTTTTTTCGCCTGTATTTGAAGATAAATCATGTATATCACAAGTATTTGAAGCTAAACCATTTGTTTCGGATGGATTTGAAGATAAGCCTTCTACTTCGCATTGATTTAAATCTAAATCGTGTGTATGACATGGATTTGAAGCTAACTCGTTTGTTTCGCCTGCATTTGAAGTTAAATCATGTATATCACAACTATTTGAAGCTAAACCATTTGTTTCGCATGGATTTGAAGATAATCCTCCTACTTCGCATTAATTTGAAGCTAACTCGATTGATTCGACTGCATTTGAATCTATATCACTTATATCGCAATTACCTGAAGATAAATCAATTGTTTCTCATGTATTTGAAGCTAAGCCGTCTATTTCGCATTGATTTGAACCTAAATAATGTGTTTCGCTTCGATTTGAAGGTAAAGCGTTTGTTTCGCCTGCAGTTGAAGTTAAATCATGTATATCACAAGTATTTGAATCTAAACCATTTGTTTCGCATGGATTTGAAGACAAGCCTCCTACTTCGCATTAATTTGAAGCTAACTCGCTTGATTCGACTGCATTTGAATCTATATCACTTCTATCGCAATTACCTGAAGATAAATCATTTGTTTCTCATGTATTTGAAGCTAAGCCGTCTATTTCGCATTGATTTGAACCTAAATAATGTGTTTCGCTTCGATTTGAAGGTAATGCGTTTGTTTCGTATGCAGTTGAAGCTAAATCATGTATATAACAAGTATTTGAAGCTAAACCATTTGTTTCTCATGTATTTGAAGCTAAGCGTTCCACTTCGCATTGATTTGAAGCTAACTCGATTGTTTCGCCTGCATTTGTAGCTATATCACTTACATCGCAATTATCTGAAGATAAATCATTTGTTTCTCATGTATTTGAAGATAAGCCTTGTACTTCGCATTGATTTGAAGCTAAATCATGTTTTTCGCATGGATTTGAAGCTAACTCGTTTGTTTCGCCTGCATTTGAAGCTGAATCATGTATATCACAAGTATTTGAAGCTAAACAATTTGTTTCGCATGAATTCGAAGCTAAGCCTTCTACTTCGCATTGATTTGAATCTAAATCATGTGTTTTGCTTGGTTTTGAATCTAACTCGTCTGTTTCGCATGCAGTTGAAGCTGAATCATGTATATCACAAGTATTTGAAGCTAAACCATTTGTTTCGCATGAATTCGAAGCTAAGCCTTCTACTTCGCATTGATTTGAAGCTAAATCGTGTGTTTCGCATGGATTTGATGCTAACTCGATTGATTCGACTGCATTTTAATCTATATCACTTATATCGCAATTATCTGAAGATAAATCATTTGCTTCTCATGTATTTGAAACTAAGCCGTCTATTGCGCATTGATTTGAAGCTAAATCATGTGTTTCGCTTGGTTTTGAAGCTAACTCGTTTGTTTCGCATGCAGTTGAAGTTGACTCATGTATATCACAAGTATTTGAAGCTAAACCATTTCTATCGCATGAATTTGAAGCTAAGCCTTCTATTTCGCATTTATTTGGAGCTAAATCATATGTTTCGCATGGGTTTGAAGCTAACTCCTTTTTTTCGCCTGTATTTGAAGATAAATCATGTATATCACAAGTATTTGAAGCTAAACCACTCGCTTCGCATGGATTTGAAGCAAAGCCTTCAACTTCGCATTGACTTGAAGTTAAATCATGTGTTTCGCTTGGATTTGAAGCTAACTCGTTTGTTTCGCATGCAGTTGAAGCTAAATCATGTATATAACAAGTATTTGAAGCTAAACCATTTGTTTCGGATTGATTTGAAGCTAAGCCTTCTACTTCGCATTGATTTGATGCTAAATCATATGTTTCGCATGGATTTGAAACTAACTCGTTTGTTTCGTCTTCATATGAAGCTGTTTCATTTATATCGCAAGAATTTGAAGCTAAACCATTTGTTTCGGATGGATTTGAAGATAAGCCTTCTACTTCGCATTGATTTAAATCTAAATCGTGTGTATGGCATGGATTTGAAGCTAACTCGTTTGTTTCGCCTGCATTTGAAGTTAAATCATGTATATCACAAGTATTTGAAGCTAAACCATTTGCTTCGCATGGATTTGAAGATAAGCCTCCTACTTCGCATTAATTTGAAGCTAACTCGATTGATTCGACTGCATTTGAATCTATATCACTTCTATCGCAATTATCTGAAGATAATTCATTTGTTTCTCATGTATTTGAAGCTAAGCCGTCTATTTCGCATTTATTTGAAGCTAAATAATGTGTTTCGCATGAATTTGAAGCCAGCTCGTTGGTTTCTCATGCAGTTGAAGCTAAATCATGTATATCACAAGTATGTGAAGCTAAACCATTTTATTCGCATGGATTTGAAGCTAAGTGTTCTACTTCGCATTGATTTGAAGATAAATCATGTATTCGCTTGCATTTAAGCCAACTCGTTTGATTCGCATGCAGTTGACGCAATATCACTTATATTCGCAAGTATTTGAAGATAAATCACACGTTTCGCATGGATTTGAAGCTAAGCCTCCTACTTCGTATTGATTTGAAGCTAAATCGTGTATTGGCTTGGATTTGAAGCCAACTCGTTTGTTTCCCCTGCAGTTGAAGCTAAATCATGTATATCACAATTATTTGAAGCTGAACCATTTGTTTCACATGGATTTGAAGCTAAGCCGTCTACTTCGCATTGATTTGAAGATGAATCATGTGTTTCGCTTGGATTTGAAGTTCACTCTTTTGTTTCGCCTGCATTTGAAGCTATATCACTTATATCGCAAGTATATGAGTCTAAATAATCTGTATCGCATGGATTTGATTCTAATCCTTCTATTTCGCATTGATTTGTAGCTAAATCATGAGTTTCGCAGGGATTTGAAGCTAACTCGTTTCTTTCGCATGGATTTGAAGCTAACTCGTTTGTTTCGCATGCAGTTAAAGCAAAATCATGTAAATCAGAAGTTTTTGAAGCTAACCATTCGTTTCGCATGGATTTGAAGTTAAGCCTTCGACTTCGCATTGATTTGTAGCTAAATCATGTGTTCCGCCTGCATTTCAAGATAACACGATTGTTTCGCATGCAGTTGAAGCTAAATCGTGTATATCACAAGTATTTGAACCTAAACCATTTGTTTCGCATGGATTCGAAAATCGGCCTTCTATTTCGCATTGATTTGAAGCTAAATCATGCGTTTCGTATGGAATTGAAGCTATCTCGTTTGTTTCGCATGGATTTGACGCTAACTCGATTGCTTCCCATGCATTTGAAGCTAAATCATATATATCACAAATATTTGAAGCTAAACCATTTGTTTCGCATGGACTTGAAGTTAAGCCTTCGACTTCACATTGATTTGAAGCTACATCATGCGTTTCGCATGAATTTGAAGCTAACTCGTTTGTTTCGCATGCATTTGCAGCTATATCACTTATATTCGCAAGTATTTGAAGGTCAGTCGTTCGTTTCGCATGAATTTGAAGCTAAGCCTTCTACTTCGCATTGATTTGAAGCTAAATAATGTGTTTCGCATGAATTTGAAGCCAGCTCGTTGGTTTCTCATGCAGTTTAAGCTAAATCATGTATATCACAAGTATGTGAAGCTAAACCATTTTATTCGCATGGATTTGAAGCTAAGCGTTCTACTTCGCATTGATTTGAAACTAAATCATGTATTCGCTTGCATTTAAGCCAACTCGTTTGATTCGCATGCAGTTGACGCTATATCACTTATATTCGCAAGTATTTGAAGATAAATCACTCGTTTCGCATGGATTTGAAGCTAAGCCTCCTACTTCGTATTGATTTAAAGGTAAATCATGTATTCGCTTGGATTTGAAGCCAACTCGTTTGTTTCGCCAGCAGATGAAGCTAAATCATGTATATCACAATTATTTGAAGCTGAACCATCTGTTTCGCATGGATTTGAAGCTAAGCCGTCTACTTCGCATTGATTTGAAGATGAATCATGTGTTTCGCTTGGATTTGAAGTTCACTCGTTTGTTTCGCCAGCATTTGAAGCTATATCACTTATATCGCAAGTATATGAATCTAAATAATCTGTATCGCATGGATTTGAAGCTAAGCCTTCTACTTCGCTTGAATTTGAAGCTAAATCATGTGTTTCGATTGGATTTGAAGCTAACTCGTTTGTTTCGCATGCAGTTGAAGCTAAATCATGTATATAACAAGTATTTGAAGCTAAATCATTTGTGTCGTATGGATTTGATGCTAAGCCTTCGGCTTCGCTTTGAATTGAAGCTAAATCATGTGTTTCGCTTGGATTTGAAGATAACTCGTTTGTTTCGCATGCAGTTGAGGCTATATCACTTATATTCGCAAGTATTTGAAGGTCAATCATTCGTTTCGCATGGATTTGAAGCTAAGCCTTCTACTTCGCATGAATTTGAATCTAAATCATGTGTTTGGCTTGGTTTTCAAGCTAACTCGTTTGTTTCGCATGCAGTTGAAGCTAAATCATGTATATCACAAGTATTTGAAGCTAAACCATACGCCTCTCATGGATTTGAAGCAAAGCCTTCAACTTCACATTGATTTGAAGATAAATCATGTGTTTCGCTTGGGTTTGAAGCTAACTCGTTTTTTTCGCCTGTATTTGGAGATAAATCATGTATATCACAAATATTTGAAGCTGAACCATTCGCTTCGCATGGATTTGAAGCAAAGCCTTCAACTTCGCATTGATTTGAAGATAAATCATGTGTTTCGCTTGGATTTGAAGCCAGCTCGTTTGTTTCTCATGCAGTTGAAGCTAAATCATGTATATCACAAGTATTTGAAGCTAAACCATTTGATTCGCATGGTTTTGAAAATAAGCCTTCTACTTCGCATTAATTTGAAGCTACATCATGTAATTCGAATGGATTTGAAGCCAACTCGTTTGTTTCGCCAGCATTTGCAGCTATAACACTTATATTCGTAAGTATTTGAATCTTAATCATTCGCTTCGCATGGATTTGCAGCTAAGCCTTCTACTTCGCATTGATTTGAAGCTAAATCATGTGTTTAGCATGGATTTGTAGCTAAGCCTTCCACTTCGCAATGATTTGTAGCTAAATCATGTGTTTCTCTTCGATTTGAAGCTAACTGGTTTGATTTTTCATGCAGATGACGCCAAATCATGTATAAAAAAAAGCATTTGAAGCTAAATCATGCGTATCGCATGGATTTGAAGCTAGCTCGTTTGTTTCGCATGCAGTATGCAGCTAAATCATGTTTATGACAAGTATCTGAATCTAAACCACCTGTTTCGCATGAATGTTAAGCTAAACCATGTGTTTCGCATGAATTTGAGGCTAATTCATGTATTTCGCTTGTATTTGAGTCTAACTCGTTTGTTTCCCGTGCAGTTGAAGCTAAATCATGTATATCACAAGTATTTGAAGCTAAACCATTCGCTTCGCATGGATTTGCAGCTAAGCCTTCTACTTCGCATTGATTTGTAGCTAAATCATGTGTTTAGCATGGATTTGAAGCTAACTCGTTTGTTTCGCCGGCAGTTGATGCTAAATCATGTGTATCACAAGAATTTGAAGATAAACCACTTGTTTCGCATTGATGTGAAGCTAAGCCTTCTGCTTCGCATTGATTTGAAGCTAAATCATTTGTTCCGCATGGATTTGAAGCTAACTCGTTCGTTTCGCCTGCATTTGAAGGTAAATGATGTATATCACAAGTATTTGAAGCTAAACCATTTGTTTCGCATAGATTTGAAGCTATGCCTTCTACTTCGCATTGATTTCAAGCTAAATCATGTGTTTCGTATGGATTTGAAGCTAAGCCTTCTACTTCGCAATGATTTGAAGCTAAATCATGCGTTTCGCTTGTATTTGAAGCTAACCTATTTTGATTATTCATGCAGATGGCGCCAAATCGTGTATAAAAAAAGTATTTGAAGCTAAATCATGCGTTTCGCATGGATTTGAAGCTAAGCATTCTACTTCGCTTGAATTGAATCTAAATCATGTGTTTCGCTTGGATTTGAAGATAAGTCATTTGTTTCGCATGGATTTGAAGCTATATCACTTATATTCACAAGTATTTGAAGCTAAACCATTCGTTTTACATGAATTTGAAGCTAAACGTCCTACTTCGCATTAATTTGAAGCTAAATCGTGTGTTTCGCTTGCATTTGAAGCTAACTCGTTTGTCTCGCATGCTGTTCAAGCTAAATCATGTATATCACAAGTATTTGAAGCTGAACAATTTGTTTCGCATGAATATAAAGTTAACTCATGTGCTTCGCATGAATATGAATCTAAACGATGTGTTTCGCGTGATTTAAAGCTAAATCATTTATATCAAAAGTATTTGAAGCTAAACCATATGTTTCGCATGGTTTCGAAGATAAGCCTTCTACTTCGCATGGATTTGTAGCTAAAACATGTGTTTCGACTGAATTTGAAGCTAACACGTTTGTTTCGCACGCAGTTGAAGCTAAACCATGTATATCACAAGTATTTGAAGCTGAACCATTTGATTCGCATGAATATTAAGCTAAACCATGTGTTTCGCATGAATATTAAGCTAAACCATGTGTTTCGCATGAATTTGAAGCTAAATGATGTGTTTCAGATGGATTTGAAGAAAACTCGTTTGTTTCGCCTGCATTTTGAAGCTATATCACTTATATTCGCAAGTATTGACAGTCAATCATTCGTTTCGCATGGATTTGAAGCTAAGCCTCCTACTGCGTATTGATTCGAAGCTAAATTATGTGTTTCGCATGGATTTGAAGCTAACTTGTTTGTTTCGAATGCAGTTGAATCTAAATCATGTATATCACATATATTTGAAGCTGAACAATTGTTTCGCATGAATATTAAGCTAAACCATGTATTTCGAATGAATTTGAAGCTAAATCATGTGTTTCGCATGGATTTGAAGCTAATTCGTTATTTCGCCTCCATGTGAACCAATAACACTTATATTCGCCAGTATTTGAAGATAAATCATTCGTTTCGCATGGATCTGAAGCTAAGCCTCCTACTTCGCATTGATTGAAGCTAAATCATGTGTTTCGCTTGGATTTGAAGCCAGCTCGTTTGTTTCTCATGCAGTTGAAGCTAAATCATGTATATCACAAGTATTTGAAGCTAAACCATTTGATTCGCATGGGTTTGAATATAAGCCTTCTACTTCGCATTAATTTGAAGCTACATCATGTAATTCGAATGGATTTGAAGCTAACTCGTTTGTTTCGCAGCATTTGAAGCTATAACACTTATATCGCAAGTATTTGAATCTTAATCATTCGCTTCGCATGATTTGCAGCTAAGCCTTCTACTTCGCATTTATTTGAAGCTAAATCATGTGTTTAGCATGGATTTGTAGCTAACTCGTTTTTTTAGCATGCAGTTGAAGCCAAATCATGTGTATCACAATTATTTGAAGCTAAACCATTTGTTTCTCGTTGATTTGAAACTAATGCTTCTACTTCGCATTGATTTGAAGTACAATCATCTGTTTCCCCTGGGTGTGAAGCTAAATCGACTGTTTCGCATGCAGCTGAAGAGAAATCATGTATATCACAAGTATTTGAATCTAAACCATTTGTTTCGTATGGATTTGAAGCTAAGCCTTCTACGTCGCATTGATTTGAAGTTAAATCATTTGTTACGCTTGGATTTGAAGCTCACTCGTTTGTTTCGCCTGCAATTGGAGCTGTATCACTTATATGGCAGTATATGAAGATAAATAATTTGTGTCGCATGGTTTTAATGCTAAGCCTTCTACTTCGCACTGATTTGAAGCTAAATCATGTGTTTCGCATGGATTTGAAGCTAAGCCTTCCACTTCGCAATGATTTGTAGCTAAATCATGTGTTTCTCTTCGATTTGAAGCTAACTGGTTGATTTTTCATGCAGATGACGCCAAATCATGTATAAAAAAGCATTTGAAGCTAAATCATGCGTTTCGCATGATTTGAAGCTAGCTCGTTTGTTCGCATGCAGTATGCAGCTAAATCACGTTTATGACAAGTATCTGAATCTAAACCACCTGTTTCGCATGAATGTTAAGCTAAACCATGTGTTTCGCATGAATTTGAGGCTAATTCATGTATTTCGCTTGGATTTGAAGCTAACTCGTTTGTTAGTTGAAGCAAAATCATGTATATCACAAATATTTGAAGCTAAACCATTCGCTTCGCATGGATTTGCAGCTAAGCCTTCTACTTCGCATTGATTTGTAGCTAAATCATGTGTTTAGCATGGATTTGAAGCTAACTCGTTTTTTTCGCCTGCAGTTGATGCTAAATCATGTGTATCACAAGAATTTGAAGATAAACCACTTGTTTCGCATTGATGTGAAGCTAAGCCTTCTGCTTCGCATTGATTTGAAGCTAAATCATTTGTTCCGCATGGATTTGAAGCTAACTCGTTCGTTTCGCCTGCATTTGAAGGTAAATGATGTATATCACAAGTATTTGAAGCTAAACCATTTGTTTCGCATAGATTTGAAGCTATGCCTTCTACTTCGCATTGATTTCAAGCTAAATCATGTGTTTCGTATGGATTTGAAGCTAAGCCTTCTACTTCGCAATGATTTGAAGCTAAATCATGCGTTTCGCTTGTATTTGAAGCTAACCTATTTTGATTATTCATGCAGATGGCGCCAAATCGTGTATAAAAAAAGTATTTGAAGCTAAATCATGCGTTTCGCATGGATTTGAAGCTAAGCATTCTACTTCGCTTGAATTGAATCTAAATCATGTGTTTCGCTTGGATTTGAAGATAAGTCATTTGTTTCGCATGGATTTGAAGCTATATCACTTATATTCACAAGTATTTGAAGCTAAACCATTCGTTTTACATGAATTTGAAGCTAAACGTCCTACTTCGCATTAATTTGAAGCTAAATCGTGTGTTTCGCTTGCATTTGAAGCTAACTCGTTTGTCTCGCATGCTGTTCAAGCTAAATCATGTATATCACAAGTATTTGAAGCTGAACAATTTGTTTCGCATGAATATAAAGTTAACTCATGTGCTTCGCATGAATATGAATCTAAACGATGTGTTTCGCGTGATTTAAAGCTAAATCATTTATATCAAAAGTATTTGAAGCTAAACCATATGTTTCGCATGGTTTCGAAGATAAGCCTTCTACTTCGCATGGATTTGTAGCTAAAACATGTGTTTCGACTGAATTTGAAGCTAACACGTTTGTTTCGCACGCAGTTGAAGCTAAACCATGTATATCACAAGTATTTGAAGCTGAACCATTTGATTCGCATGAATATTAAGCTAAACCATGTGTTTCGCATGAATATTAAGCTAAACCATGTGTTTCGCATGAATTTGAAGCTAAATGATGTGTTTCAGATGGATTTGAAGAAAACTCGTTTGTTTCGCCTGCATTTGAAGCTATATCACTTATATTCGCAAGTATTTGACAGTCAATCATTCGTTTCGCATGGATTTGAAGCTAAGCCTCCTACTGCGTATTGATTCGAAGCTAAATCATGTGTTTCGCTTGGATTTGAAGCTAACTTGTTTGTTTCGAATGCAGTTGAATCTAAATCATGTATATCACATATATTTGAAGCTGAACAATTGTTTCGCATGAATATTAAGCTAAACCATGTATTTCGAATGAATTTGAAGCTAAATCATGTGTTTCGCATGGATTTGAAGCTAATTCGTTTATTTCGCCTCCATGTGAACCAATATCACTTATATTCGCCAGTATTTGAAGATAAATCATTCGTTTCGCATGGATCTGAAGCTAAGCCTCCTACTTCGCATTGATTTGAAGCTAAATCATGTGTTTCGCTTGGATTTGAAGCCAGCTCGTTTGTTTCTCATGCAGTTGAAGCTAAATCATGTATATCACAAGTATTTGAAGCTAAACCATTTGTTTCGTATGGATTTGAAGCTAAGCCTTCTACGTCGCATTGATTTGAAGTTAAATCATTTGTTACGCTTGGATTTGAAGCTCACTCGTTTGTTTCGCCTGCAATTGGAGCTGTATCACTTATATGGCAAGTATATGAAGATAAATAATTTGTGTCGCATGATTTTAATGCTAAGCCTTCTACTTCGCACTGATTTGAAGCTAAATCATGTGTTTCGCATGGATTTGAAGCTAAGCCTTCCACTTCGCAATGATTTGTAGCTAAATCATGTGTTTCTCTTCGATTTGAAGCTAACTGGTTTGATTTTTCATGCAGATGACGCCAAATCATGTATAAAAAAAGCATTTGAAGCTAAATCATGCGTTTCGCATGGATTTGAAGCTAGCTCGTTTGATTCGCATGCAGTATGCAGCTAAATCACGTTTATGACAAGTATCTGAATCTAAACCACCTGTTTCGCATGAATGTTAAGCTAAACCATGTGTTTCGCATGAATTTGAGGCTAATTCATGTATTTCGCTTGGATTTGAAGCTAACTCGTTTGTTTCCCGTGCAGTTGAAGCAAAATCATGTATATCACAACTATTTTAAGCTAAACTATTCGATTCGCATGGATTTAAAGCTAAGCCTTCTACTTCGCATTGATTTGTAGCTAAATCATGTGTTCCGCATGGATTTCAAGATAACTCGATTGTGTCGCATGCAGCTGAAGCTCAATCATGTGTATCACAAGTATTTGAAGCTAAACCATTTGTTTCGCATTGGTTTTAAAGCTAAGCCTTCTATTTCGCATTGATTTGTAGCTAAATCATGAGTTTCGCAGGGATTTGAAGCTAACTCGTTTGTTTCGCAAGGATTTGAAGCTAACTCGTTTGTTTCGCATGCGGTTAAAGCAAAATCATGTATATCAGAAGTTTTTGAAGCTAACCATTCGTTTCGCATGGATTTGAAGTTAAGCCTTCGACTTCGCATTGATTTGTAGCTAAATCATGTGTTCCGCCTGCATTTCAAGATAACACGATTGTTTCGCATGCAGTTGAAGCTCAATCATGTATATCTCAAGTATTTGAAGCTAAACCATTTGTTTCGCATGGATTTGAAGTTAAGCCTTCGACTTCGCATTGATTTGTAGCTAAATCATGTGTTCCGCCTGCATTTCAAGATAACACGATTGTTTCGCATGCAGTTGAAGCTAAATCGTGTATATCACATGTATTTGAACCTAAACCAT
Organism: Megalopta genalis; assembly: GCF_051020955.1. Classification (NCBI taxonomy): domain Eukaryota; kingdom Metazoa; phylum Arthropoda; class Insecta; order Hymenoptera; family Halictidae; genus Megalopta; species Megalopta genalis. The sequence continues at coordinate 121,256 of NW_027476546.1, read as the reverse complement.
TTGTTTCGCATGGATTCGAAAATCGGCCTTCTATTTCGCATTGATTTGAAGCTAAATCATGCGTTTCGTATGGAATTGAAGCTATCTCGTTTGTTTCGCATGGATTTGACGCTAACTCGATTGCTTCCCATGCATTTGAAGCTAAATCATATATATCACAAATATTTGAAGCTAAACCATTTGTTTCGCATGGACTTGAAGTTAAGCCTTCGACTTCGCATTGATTTGAAGCTACATCATGCGTTTCTCATGGAATTGAAGCAACACGTTTCTATCGCATGGATTTAAAGCTAACTCGTTTGTCTCGCCTGCATTTGAAGCTAAATCATATATATCACAAATATTTGAAGCTAAACTATTTGTTTCGCATGGATTTGAAGATAAGCCTTCTACTTCGCATTGATGTAAATCTAAATCGTGTGTATGACATGGATTTGAAGCTAACTCGTTTGTTTCGCCTGCATTTGAAGTTAAATCATGTATATCACAAGTATTTGAAGCTAAACCATTTGTTTCGCATGGATTTGAAGATAATCCTCCTACTTCGCATTAATTTGAAGCTAACTCGATTGATTCGACTGCATTTGAATCTATATCACTTATATCGCAATTACCTGAAGATAAATCAATTGTTTCTCATGTATTTGAAGCTAAGCCGTCTATTTCGCATTGATTTGAACCTAAATAATGTGTTTCGCTTCGATTTGAAGGTAAAGCGTTTGTTTCGCCTGCAGTTGAAGTTAAATCATGTATATCACAAGTATTTGAATCTAAACCATTTGTTTCGCATGGATTTGAAGACAAGCCTCCTACTTCGCATTAATTTGAAGCTAACTCGCTTGATTCGACTGCATTTGAATCTATATCACTTCTATCGCAATTACCTGAAGATAAATCATTTGTTTCTCATGTATTTGAAGCTAAGCCGTCTATTTCGCATTGATTTGAACCTAAATAATGTGTTTCGCTTCGATTTGAAGGTAATGCGTTTGTTTCGTATGCAGTTGAAGCTAAATCATGTATATAACAAGTATTTGAAGCTAAACCATTTGTTTCTCATGTATTTGAAGCTAAGCGTTCCACTTCGCATTGATTTGAAGCTAACTCGATTGTTTCGCCTGCATTTGTAGCTATATCACTTACATCGCAATTATCTGAAGATAAATCATTTGTTTCTCATGTATTTGAAGATAAGCCTTGTACTTCGCATTGATTTGAAGCTAAATCATGTTTTTCGCATGGATTTGAAGCTAACTCGTTTGTTTCGCCTGCATTTGAAGCTGAATCATGTATATCACAAGTATTTGAAGCTAAACAATTTGTTTCGCATGAATTCGAAGCTAAGCCTTCTACTTCGCATTGATTTGAATCTAAATCATGTGTTTTGCTTGGTTTTGAATCTAACTCGTCTGTTTCGCATGCAGTTGAAGCTGAATCATGTATATCACAAGTATTTGAAGCTAAACCATTTGTTTCGCATGAATTCGAAGCTAAGCCTTCTACTTCGCATTGATTTGAAGCTAAATCGTGTGTTTCGCATGGATTTGATGCTAACTCGATTGATTCGACTGCATTTTAATCTATATCACTTATATCGCAATTATCTGAAGATAAATCATTTGCTTCTCATGTATTTGAAACTAAGCCGTCTATTGCGCATTGATTTGAAGCTAAATCATGTGTTTCGCTTGGTTTTGAAGCTAACTCGTTTGTTTCGCATGCAGTTGAAGTTGACTCATGTATATCACAAGTATTTGAAGCTAAACCATTTCTATCGCATGAATTTGAAGCTAAGCCTTCTATTTCGCATTTATTTGGAGCTAAATCATATGTTTCGCATGGGTTTGAAGCTAACTCCTTTTTTTCGCCTGTATTTGAAGATAAATCATGTATATCACAAGTATTTGAAGCTAAACCACTCGCTTCGCATGGATTTGAAGCAAAGCCTTCAACTTCGCATTGACTTGAAGTTAAATCATGTGTTTCGCTTGGATTTGAAGCTAACTCGTTTGTTTCGCATGCAGTTGAAGCTAAATCATGTATATAACAAGTATTTGAAGCTAAACCATTTGTTTCGGATTGATTTGAAGCTAAGCCTTCTACTTCGCATTGATTTGATGCTAAATCATATGTTTCGCATGGATTTGAAACTAACTCGTTTGTTTCGTCTTCATATGAAGCTGTTTCATTTATATCGCAAGAATTTGAAGCTAAACCATTTGTTTCGGATGGATTTGAAGATAAGCCTTCTACTTCGCATTGATTTAAATCTAAATCGTGTGTATGGCATGGATTTGAAGCTAACTCGTTTGTTTCGCCTGCATTTGAAGTTAAATCATGTATATCACAAGTATTTGAAGCTAAACCATTTGCTTCGCATGGATTTGAAGATAAGCCTCCTACTTCGCATTAATTTGAAGCTAACTCGATTGATTCGACTGCATTTGAATCTATATCACTTCTATCGCAATTATCTGAAGATAATTCATTTGTTTCTCATGTATTTGAAGCTAAGCCGTCTATTTCGCATTTATTTGAAGCTAAATAATGTGTTTCGCATGAATTTGAAGTCAGCTCGTTGGTTTCTCATGCAGTTGAAGCTAAATCATGTATATCACAAGTATGTGAAGCTAAACCATTTTATTCGCATGGATTTGAAGCTAAGTGTTCTACTTCGCATTGATTTGAAGATAAATCATGTATTCGCTTGCATTTAAGACAACACGTTTGATTCGCATGCAGTTGACGCAATATCACTTATATTCGCAAGTATTTGAAGATAAATCACACGTTTCGCATGGATTTGAAGCTAAGCCTCCTACTTCGTATTGATTTGAAGCTAAATCGTGTATTCGCTTGGATTTGAAGCCAACTCGTTTGTTTCCCCTGCAGTTGAAGCTAAATCATGTATATCACAATTATTTGAAGCTGAACCATTTGTTTCACATGGATTTGAAGCTAAGCCGTCTACTTCGCATTGATTTGAAGATGAATCATGTGTTTCGCTTGGATTTGAAGTTCACTCTTTTGTTTCGCCTGCATTTGAAGCTATATCACTTATATCGCAAGTATATGAGTCTAAATAATCTGTATCGCATGGATTTGATTCTAATCCTTCTATTTCGCATTGATTTGTAGCTAAATCATGAGTTTCGCAGGGATTTGAAGCTAACTCGTTTGTTTCGCATGGATTTGAAGCTAACTCGTTTGTTTCGCATGGATTTGAAGCTAACTCGTTTGTTTCGCATGCAGTTAAAGCAAAATCATGTATATCAGAAGTTTTTGAAGCTAACCATTCGTTTCGCATGGATTTGAAGTTAAGCCTTCGACTTCGCATTGATTTGTAGCTAAATCATGTGTTCCGCCTGCATTTCAAGATAACACGATTGTTTCGCATGCAGTTGAAGCTAAATCGTGTATATCACAAGTATTTGAACCTAAACCATTTGTTTCGCATGGATTCGAAAATCGGCCTTCTATTTCGCATTGATTTGAAGCTAAATCATGCGTTTCGTATGGAATTGAAGCTATCTCGTTTGTTTCGCATGGATTTGACGCTAACTCGATTGCTTCCCATGCATTTGAAGCTAAATCATATATATCACAAATATTTGAAGCTAAACCATTTGTTTCGCATGGACTTGAAGTTAAGCCTTCGACTTCGCATTGATTTGAAGCTACATCATGCGTTTCGCATGAATTTGAAGCTAACTCGTTTGTTTCGCATGCATTTGCAGCTATATCCTTCTGCTTCGCATTGATTTCAAGCTAAATCATGTGTTTCGTATGGATTTGAAGCTAAGCCTTCTACTTCGCAATGATTTGAAGCTAAATAATGTGTTTCGCATGAATTTGAAGCCAGCTCGTTGGTTTCTCATGCAGTTGAAGCTAAATCATGTATATCACAAGTATGTGAAGCTAAACCATTTTATTCGCATGGATTTGAAGCTAAGCGTTCTACTTCGCATTGATTTGAAACTAAATCATGTATTCGCTTGCATTTAAGCCAACTCGTTTGATTCGCATGCAGTTGAGGCTATATCACTTATATTCGCAAGTATTTGAAGATAAATCACTCGTTTCGCATGGATTTGAAGCTAAGCCTCCTACTTCGTATTGATTTGAAGGTAAATCATGTATTCGCTTGGATTTGAAGCCAACTCGTTTGTTTCGCCAGCAGATGAAGCTAAATCATGTATATCACAATTATTTGAAGCTGAACCATCTGTTTCGCATGGATTTGAAGCTAAGCCGTCTACTTCGCATTGATTTGAAGATGAATCATGTGTTTCGCTTGGATTTGAAGTTCACTCTTTTGTTTCGCCAGCATTTGAAGCTATATCACTTATATCGCAAGTATATGAATCTAAATAATCTGTATCGCATGGATTTGAAGCTAAGCCTTCTACTTCGCTTGAATTTGAAGCTAAATCATGTGTTTCGATTGGATTTGAAGCTAACTCGTTTGTTTCGCATGCAGTTGAAGCTAAATCATGTATATAACAAGTATTTGAAGCTAAATCATTTGTGTCGTATGGATTTGATGCTAAGCCTTCGGCTTCGCTTTGAATTGAAGCTAAATCATGTGTTACGCTTGGATTTGAAGCTCACTCGTTTGTTTCGCCTGCATTTGAAGCTATATCACTTATATCGCAAGTATATGAATCTAAATAATTTCGGTCGCATGGATTTGATGCTAATCCTTCTACTTCGCACTGATTTCAAGCTAAATCATGTGTTTCGCTTGGATTTGAAGATAACTCGTTTGTTTCGCATGCAGTTGAGGCTATATCACTTATATTCGCAAGTATTTGAAGGTCAATCATTCGTTTCGCATGGATTTGAAGCTAAGCCTTCTACTTCGCATGAATTTGAATCTAAATCATGTGTTTGGCTTGGTTTTGAAGCTAACTCGTTTGTTTCGCATGCAGTTGAAGCTAAATCATGTATATCACAAGTATTTGAAGCTAAACCATTCGCCTCTCATGGATTTGAAGCAAAGCCTTCAACTTCACATTGATTTGAAGATAAATCATGTGTTTCGCTTGGGTTTGAAGCTAACTCGTTTTTTTCGCCTGTATTTGGAGATAAATCATGTATATCACAAATATTTGAAGCTGAACCATTCGCTTCGCATGGATTTGAAGCAAAGCCTTCAACTTCGCATTGATTTGAAGATAAATCATGTGTTACGCTTGGATATGAACCTCACTCGTTTGTTTTTCCAGCATCTGAAGCTATATCACTTATATCGCAATTATCTGAAGATAAATCATTTGTTTACATGTATTTGAAGCTAAGCCTTCTACTTCGCATTGATTTGAAGCTAAATCATGTGTTTCGCTTGGATTTGAAGCCAGCTCGTTTGTTTCTCATGCAGTTGAAGCTAAATCATGTATATCACAAGTATTTGAAGCTAAACCATTTGATTCGCATGGGTTTGAAAATAAGCCTTCTACTTCGCATTAATTTGAAGCTACATCATGTAATTCGAATGGATTTGAAGCCAACTCGTTTGTTTCGCCAGCATTTGCAGCTATAACACTTATATTCGTAAGTATTTGAATCTTAATCATTCGCTTCGCATGGATTTGCAGCTAAGCCTTCTACTTCGCATTGATTTGAAGCTAAATCATATGTTTAGCATGGATTTGTAGCTAAGCCTTCCACTTCGCAATGATTTGTAGCTAAATCATGTGTTTCTCTTCGATTTGAAGCTAACTGGTTTGATTTTTCATGCAGATGACGCCAAATCATGTATAAAAAAAAGCATTTGAAGCTAAATCATGCGTATCGCATGGATTTGAAGCTAGCTCGTTTGTTTCGCATGCAGTATGCAGCTAAATCATGTTTATGACAAGTATCTGAATCTAAACCACCTGTTTCGCATGAATGTTAAGCTAAACCATGTGTTTCGCATGAATTTGAGGCTAATTCATGTATTTCGCTTGTATTTGAAGCTAACTCGTTTGTTTCGCCGGCAGTTGATGCTAAATCATGTGTATCACAAGAATTTGAAGATAAACCACTTGTTTCGCATTGATGTGAAGCTAAGCCTTCTGCTTCGCATTGATTTGAAGCTAAATCATTTGTTCCGCATGGATTTGAAGCTAACTCGTTCGTTTCGCCTGCATTTGAAGGTAAATGATGTATATCACAAGTATTTGAAGCTAAACCATTTGTTTCGCATAGATTTGAAGCTATGCCTTCTGCTTCGCATTGATTTCAAGCTAAATCATGTGTTTCGTATGGATTTGAAGCTAAGCCTTCTACTTCGCAATGATTTGAAGCTAAATCATGCGTTTCGCTTGTATTTGAAGCTAACCTATTTTGATTATTCATGCAGATGGCGCCAAATCGTGTATAAAAAAAGTATTTGAAGCTAAATCATGCGTTTCGCATGGATTTGAAGCTAAGCATTCTACTTCGCTTGAATTGAATCTAAATCATGTGTTTCGCTTGGATTTGAAGATAAGTCATTTGTTTCGCATGGATTTGAAGCTATATCACTTATATTCACAAGTATTTGAAGCTAAACCATTCGTTTTACATGAATTTGAAGCTAAACGACCTACTTCGCATTAATTTGAAGCTAAATCGTGTGTTTCGCTTGCATTTGAAGCTAACTCGTTTGTCTCGCATGCTGTTCAAGCTAAATCATGTATATCACAAGTATTTGAAGCTGAACAATTTGTTTCGCATGAATATAAAGTTAACTCATGTGCTTCGCATGAATATGAATCTAAACGATGTGTTTCGCGTGATTTAAAGCTAAATCATTTATATCAAAAGTATTTGAAGCTAAACCATATGTTTCGCATGGTTTCGAAGATAAGCCTTCTACTTCGCATGGATTTGTAGCTAAAACATGTGTTTCGACTGAATTTGAAGCTAACACGTTTGTTTCGCACGCAGTTGAAGCTAAACCATGTATATCACAAGTATTTGAAGCTGAACCATTTGATTCGCATGAATATTAAGCTAAACCATGTGTTTCGCATGAATATTAAGCTAAACCATGTGTTTCGCATGAATTTGAAGCTAAATGATGTGTTTCAGATGGATTTGAAGAAAACTCGTTTGTTTCGCCTGCATTTGAAGCTATATCACTTATATTCGCAAGTATTTGACAGTCAATCATTCGTTTCGCATGGATTTGAAGCTAAGCCTCCTACTGCGTATTGATTCGAAGCTAAATCATGTGTTTCGCTTGGATTTGAAGCTAACTTGTTTGTTTCGAATGCAGTTGAATCTAAATCATGTATATCACATATATTTGAAGCTGAACAATTGTTTCGCATGAATATTAAGCTAAACCATGTATTTCGAATGAATTTGAAGCTAAATCATGTGTTTCGCATGGATTTGAAGCTAATTCGTTTATTTCGCCTCCATGTGAACCAATATCACTTATATTCGCCAGTATTTGAAGATAAATCATTCGTTTCGCATGGATCTGAAGCTAAGCCTCCTACTTCGCATTGATTTGAAGCTAAATCATGTGTTTCGCTTGGATTTGAAGCCAGCTCGTTTGTTTCTCATGCAGTTGAAGCTAAATCATGTATATCACAAGTATTTGAATCTAAACCATTTGTTTCGCATGGATTTGAAGCTAAGCCTTCTACGTCGCATTGATTTGAAGTTAAATCATTTGTTACGCTTGGATTTGAAGCTCACTCGTTTGTTTCGCCTGCAATTGGAGCTGTATCACTTATATGGCAAGTATATGAAGATAAATAATTTGTGTCGCATGGTTTTAATGCTAAGCCTTCTACTTCGCACTGATTTGAAGATAAATCATGTGTTTCGCATGGATTTGAAGCTAAGCCTTCCACTTCGCAATGATTTGTAGCTAAATCATGTGTTTCTCTTCGATTTGAAGCTAACTGGTTTGATTTTTCATGCAGATGACGCCAAATCATGTATAAAAAAAGCATTTGAAGCTAAATCATGCGTTTCGCATGGATTTGAAGCTAGCTCGTTTGTTTCGCCTGCAGTTGATGCTAAATCATGTGTATCACAAGAATTTGAAGATAAACCACTTGTTTCGCATTGATGTGAAGCTAAGCCTTCTGCTTCGCATTGATTTGAAGCTAAATCATTTGTTCCGCATGGATTTGAAGCTAACTCGTTCGTTTCGCCTGCATTTGAAGGTAAATGATGTATATCACAAGTATTTGAAGCTAAACCATTTGTTTCGCATAGATTTGAAGCTAAGCCTTCTACTTCGCATTGATTTCAAGCTAAATCATGTGTTTCGTATGGATTTGAAGCTAAGCCTTCTACTTCGTAATGATTTGAAGCTAAATCATGCGTTTCGCTTGGATTTGAAGCTAACCTATTTCGATTATTCATGCAGATGACGCCAAATCGTGTATAAAAAAAGTATTTGAAGCTAAATCATGCGTTTCGCATGGATTTGATGCTAAGCATTCTACTTCGCTTGATTTTGAATCTAAATCATGTGTTTCGCTTGGATTTAAAGATAAGTCATTTGTTTCGCATGGATTTGAAGCTATATCACTTATATTCACAAGTATTTGAAGCTAAACCATTCGTTTTGCATGAATTTGAAGCTAAGCGTCCTACTTCGCATTAATTTGAAGCTAAATCGTGTGTTTCGCTTGCATTTGAAGCTAACTCGTTTGTCTCGCATGCTGTTCAAGCTAAATCATGTATATCATAAGTATTTGAAGCTAAACCATTTGATTCGCATGAATATTAATCTAAACCATGTGTTTCGCATGAATATTAAGCTAAACCATGTATTTCGAATGAATTTGAAACTAAATCATGTGTTTCGCATGGATTTGAAGCTAATTCGTTTGTTTCGCCTGCATTTGAAGCTATATCACTTATATTCGCAAGTATTTGAAGATAAATCATTCGTTTCGCATGGATCTGAAGCTAAGCCTCCTACTTCGCATTGATTTGAAGCTAAATCATGTTTTCGCTTGGTTTTGAATCAAACTCGTTCGTATCGCCTGCAGTTGAAGCTAAATCATGTATATCACAAGTATGTGAAGCTAAACCGTTTTATTCGCATGGATTTGAAGCTAAGCGTTCTACTTCGCATTGATTTGAAGCTAAATCATGTGTTTCGCTTGGATTTGAAGCCAGCTCGTTTGTTTCTCATGCAGTTGAAGCTAAATCATGTATATCACAAGTATTTGAATCTAAACCATTTGTTTCGCATGGATTTGAAGCTAAGCCTTCTACGTCGCATTGATTTGAAGTTAAATCATTTGTTACGCTTGGATTTGAAGCTCACTCGTTTGTTTCGCCTGCAATTGGAGCTGTATCACTTATATGGCAAGTATATGAAGATAAATAATTTGTGTCGCATGGTTTTAATGCTAAGCCTTCTACTTCGCACTGATTTGAAGATAAATCATGTGTTTCGCATGGATTTGAAGCTAAGCCTTCCACTTCGCAATGATTTGTAGCTAAATCATGTGTTTCTCTTCGATTTGAAGCTAACTGGTTTGATTTTTCATGCAGATGACGCCAAATCATGTATAAAAAAAGCATTTGAAGCTAAATCATGCGTTTCGCATGGATTTGAAGCTAGCTCGTTTGTTTCGCCTGCAGTTGATGCTAAATCATGTGTATCACAAGAATTTGAAGATAAACCACTTGTTTCGCATTGATGTGAAGCTAAGCCTTCTGCTTCGCATTGATTTGAAGCTAAATCATTTGTTCCGCATGGATTTGAAGCTAACTCGTTCGTTTCGCCTGCATTTGAAGGTAAATGATGTATATCACAAGTATTTGAAGCTAAACCATTTGTTTCGCATAGATTTGAAGCTAAGCCTTCTACTTCGCATTGATTTCAAGCTAAATCATGTGTTTCGTATGGATTTGAAGCTAAGCCTTCTACTTCGTAATGATTTGAAGCTAAATCATGCGTTTCGCTTGGATTTGAAGCTAACCTATTTCGATTATTCATGCAGATGACGCCAAATCGTGTATAAAAAAAGTATTTGAAGCTAAATCATGCGTTTCGCATGGATTTGATGCTAAGCATTCTACTTCGCTTGATTTTGAATCTAAATCATGTGTTTCGCTTGGATTTAAAGATAAGTCATTTGTTTCGCATGGATTTGAAGCTATATCACTTATATTCACAAGTATTTGAAGCTAAACCATTCGTTTTGCATGAATTTGAAGCTAAGCGTCCTACTTCGCATTAATTTGAAGCTAAATCGTGTGTTTCGCTTGCATTTGAAGCTAATTCGTTTGTTTCGCCTGCATTTGAAGCTATATCACTTATATTCGCAAGTATTTGAAGATAAATCATTCGTTTCGCATGGATCTGAAGCTAAGCCTCCTACTTCGCATTGATTTGAAGCTAAATCATGTTTTCGCTTGGTTTTGAATCAAACTCGTTCGTATCGCCTGCAGTTGAAGCTAAATCATGTATATCACAAGTATGTGAAGCTAAACCGTTTTATTCGCATGGATTTGAAGCTAAGCGTTCTACTTCGCATTGATTTGAAGATAAATCATGTATTCGCTTGGATTTGAAGCCAACTCGTTTGTTTCGCCTGCTGTTGAAGCTAAATCATGTATATCACAATTATTTGAAGCTGAACCATTTGTTTCGCATGGATTTGAAGCTAAGCCTTCTACTGCGCATTGATTTGAAGCTAAATCATTTGTTTCGCAGGTATTTGAAGCTAAACTATTGGATTTGCATGGATTTGAAACTAATACTTCTATTTCGCATTGATTTGAAGCTGAATCAAACGTTTTGCATCGATTAGAATCTAACTCGTTGGTTTGCCTGCATTTGAAGCTATAACACTGATATTCGCAAGTATTTCAAGGTCAATCATTCGTTTTGCATGGATTTGAAGCTAAGCCTTCTACTTCGCATTGATCTGTAGCTAAATCATGCGTTTCGCATGGAGTTGAAGCTAACTCGTTTGTTTCGCATGCAGTTGAAGCTATATCACTTATATCGCAAGTGTTACGGCCAAGTGGCCAGGATTTATGGCAGGGGCCATTCCCGGGCACATGCGGCACCGTCATAACGTCTCCTGGTCCTTGATTACGGTCCAGTCAATTACGGTTGGGTCTGGCATTGTTCGGGCACGTAGGCCCATCAGCGCGGGATGTCTAGCAGGAGTTATTTTGCCACTCTCCCTCCTAACTCCCGGCCCACCGTTTTGGGGCAGACTCACTGGATTTGGGATTGCAGTGATTGGACCGTAATTCCTTGCCGCCCACCCTAGGTAAAGAGAAGTAGGGAGGACCGAGGTGATATTACGCATGACTCCGGTCCTCTAGGGGACAGAAAAGACGGAACAGACAGACAGAAAGCACAGAACATCAGAAGGGTACAGAACATTTTTAGAGCTTGAGAAGAGAACACCTTAGACTTTCAGACAGAACAGAACAGAAGACATAGAGAGATACGCGTAACGTTTAGGTTGCGTGTTACAAATAGAGTACTAGCATTTCATTTAGTCCGACTACAGTGGGTGGTCCTTCGAGTTAGTCGGCACCAAGTGCAATATTCAGAGGATCTCCGTCATCCATCTGATGAGTCCTCAACAGCAAGTATTTGAAGCTAAACCATTTGTTTCGCATGGATTTGAAGCTAAGCCATCTACTTCGCATTGATTTGATGCTGAATCATGTGTTTCGCTTGGATTTGAAGTTGACTCGTTTGTTTCGTCTGCATTTGAAGCTATATCACTTATATCGCAAGTATATGAATCTAAATAATCTGTGTCGCATGGATTTGATGCTAATCCTTCTACTTCGCATTGATTTGAAGCTTAATCATGTGTTTCGCATTGATTTGAAGATAACTCGTTTGTTTAGCATGCAGTTGAAGCTAACTCATGTATATCACAAGTATTTGAAGCTAAATCATGTGTTTCGCATGAATATTAAGCTAAACCAAGTGTTTCGCATGAATTTCAAGATAAATCATGTGATTCACATGGATTTGAAGCTGACTCGTTTGTTTCGCATGCATTTGAAGCTATTTCACTTATATCCCAAGTATTTGAATCTAAACCAGTTGTTTCGCTTGGATTTGAATCTAAGCCATCTACTTCGAATTGATTTGAAGCTAAATCATGTGTTTCGCTTGGATTTGGAGCTAACTCCTTTGTTTCACATACATTTGAAGCTAAGTCACGTATATCACAACTATTTGAAGCTAAACTATTTATTTCGCATGGATTCGATGATCAGCCTTCTATTTCGCATAGATTTGAAGCTAAATCATGTATATCACAAGTATTTGAAGCATAACCATTTGATTCGGATGGATTTGAAACCAAGCCTTCCACTTCGCATTGATGTGAAGCTAAATCATGTGTTTCGCTTGGATTTGAAGCTAACACGATTGTTTCGCATGCAGTTGAAGCTAAATCATGTCTATCACAACTATCTGAATCTAAACCATCTGTTTAGCGAGCATATGAAGCTATGAAACTAAACCATGTGATTTGCATTAATTTGAAGCTAAATCATTTGTTTCGGTTGGATTTGAAGCTAACTCGTTTGTTTCGTATGCATTTGAAGCTAAATCATGTATATCACAAGTATTTGAAACTTAATCATTCGGTTCGCATGGATTTGAAGTTAAGCCTTCTACCTCGCATTGATTTAAAGCTAAATCATATGTTTCGCTTGGATTTGAAGATAACTCGTTTGTTTCGCATGCAGTTGTATCTAAATAATGTATATCACAAATATTTGAAGCTTCTGTTTCGCATTGATTTTAAGATAAATCGTGTGTTTCGCATGTATTCGAAGCTAACTCGTTTGTTTCGCCTGCATTTGAAGCTATATCACTTATATTCGCAAGTATTTGACGGTCAATCATTCGTTTCGCATGAATTTGAAGCTAAGCCTTCTACTTCGCTTTGATTTGAAGCTAAATCATGTGTTTCGCTTGGAGTTGAAGCCAGCTCGTTTGTTTCTCATGCAGTTGAAGCTAAATCATGTATATCACAAGTATTTGAAGCTAAACCATTTGATTCGCATGGATTTGAAGCTAAGCCTTCCACTTCGCAATGATTTGTAGCTAAATCATGTGTTTCACTTCGATTTGAAGCTAACTGGTGTGATTTTTCATGCAGATGACGCCAAATCATGTATAAAAAAAGCATTTGAAGCTAAATCATGCGTTTCGCATGGATTTGAAGCTAACTCGTTTGTTTCGCATGCAGTATGCAGCTAAATCATGTTTATGACAAGTATCTGAATCTAAACCACCTGTTTCGCATGAATGTTAAGCTAAACCATGTGTTTCGCATGAATTTGAGGCTAATTCATGCATTTCGCTTGGATTTGAAGCTAACTCGTTTGTTTCCCGTGCAGTTGAAGCTAAATCATGTATATCACAAGTATTTGAAGCTAAACCGTTCGCTTCGCATGGATTTGCAGCTAAGCCTTCTACTTCGCATTGATTTGTAGCTAAATCATTTGTTTAGCATGGATTTGAAGCTAACTCGTTTGTTTCGCCTGCATTTGAAGTTAAATCATGTATATCACAAGTATTTGAAGCTAAACCATTTGTTTCGCATGGATTTGAAGATAATCCTCCTACTTCGCATTAATTTGAAGCTAACTCGATTGATTCGACTGCATTTGAATCTATATCACTTATATCGCAATTACCTGAAGATAAATCATTTGTTTCTCATGTATTTGAAGATAAGCCATGTACTTCGCATTGATTTGAATCTAAATCATGTGTTTCGCATGGATTTGAAGCTAACTCGTTTGTTTCGCCTGCTTTTGAAGCTGCATCATGTATATCACAAGTATTTCAAGCTAAAGCATTTGTTTCGCATGGATATGAAGCTAACTCTTTTGTTTCGCCTGCATTTGAAGATAAATTATGTATACCACAAGTATTTCAAGCTAAAGCATTTGTTTCGCATGGATATGAAGCTAACTCTTTTGTTTCGCCTGCATTTGAAGATAAATCATGTATATCACAAGTATTTGAAGCTCAACCGTTTGATTCTCATGGATTTGAAGCTAACCTTTCTACTTCGCATTGATTTGCAGCTAAATCATGTGTTTCGCTGGGATTTGAAGCAAACTTGTTTGTTTCGCATGCAGTTGAAGCTAAATCATGTGTATCACAAGTATTTACAGCTAAACCATTTGTTTCGAATTGATTTGAAGCTAAGCCTTCTACTTCGCATTGCTTGATGCTAAATCATATGTTTCGCATGGATTTGAAACTAACTCGTTTGTTTCGTCTTCATTTGAAGCTGTTTCATTTATATCGCAAGTATTTGAAGCTAAACCATTTGTTTCGGATGGATTTGAAGATAAGCCTTCTACTTCGCATTGATTTAAATCTAAATCGTGTGTATGACATGGATTTGTAGCTAACTCGTTTGTTTCGCCTGCATTTGAAGTTAAATCATGTATATCACAAGTATTTGAAGCTAAACCATTTGTTTCGCATGGATTTGAAGCTAACTCGTTTGTTTCGCATGCAGTTAAAGCAAAATCATGTATATCAGAAGTTTTTGAAGCTAACCATTCGTTTCGCATGGATTTGAAGTTAAGCCTTCGACTTCGCATTGATTTGTAGCTAAATCATGTGTTCCGCCTGCATTTCAAGATAACACGATTGTTTCGCATGCAGTTGAAGCTCAATCATGTATATCTCAAGTATTTGAAGCTAAACCATTTGTTTCGCATTGTTTCTGAAGCTAAGCCTTCTATTTCGCATTGATTTGAAGCTAAATCATGTGTTTCGCATGGATTTAAAGCTAACACGTTTGTTTCGCATGCAGTTGAAGCTAAATCGTGTATATCACAAGTATTTGAACCTAAACCATTTGTTTCGCATGGATTCGAAAATCGGCCTTCTATTTCGCATTGATTTGAAGCTAAATCATGCGTTTCGTATGGAATTGAAGCTATCTCGTTTGTTTCGCATGGATTTGACGCTAACTCGATTGCTTCCCATGCATTTGAAGCTCAATCATGTACATCTCAAGTATTTGAAGCTAAACCATTTGTTTCGCATTGGTTTTGAAGCTAAGCCTCCTATTTCGCATATGATTTGAAGCTAAGTCATGTGTTTCTCATGGAATTGAAGCAACACGTTTCTATCGCATGGATTTAAAGCTAACTCGTTTGTCTCGCCTGCATTTGAAGCTAAATCATATATATCACAAATATTTGAAGCTAAACCATTTGTTTCGCATGGATTTGAAGATAAGCCTCCTACTTCGCATTAATTTGAAGCTAACTCGATTGATTTGACTGCATTTGAATCTATATCACTTATATCGCAATTATCAGAAGTTAAATCATTTGTTTCTCATGTATTTGAAGCTAAGCCGTTTATTTCGCATTGATTTGAAGCTAAATCATATGTTTCGCATGGATTTGAAGCTAACTCCTTTTTTTCGCCTGTATTTGAAGATAAATCATGTATATCACAAGTATTTGAAGCTAAACCATTCTCTTCGCGTGGATTTGAAGCAAAGCCTTCAACTTCGCATTGACTTGAAGTTAAATCATGTGTTTCGCTTGGATTTGAAGCTAACTCGTTTGTTTCGCATGCAGTTGAAGCTAAATCATGTATATCACAAGTATTTGAAGCTAAACCATTTGTTACGCTTGGATTTAAAGCTAAGCCATCTACTTCGCATTGATTTGTAGCTATATCATGTGTTCGGCATGGATTTGTAGATAACTCCTTTGTTTCGAATCCAGTTGAAGCTAAATCATGTATATCACAAGTATGTGAAGCTAAACCATTTTATTCGCATGGATTTGAAGCTAAGCCTTCTACTTCGCATTGATATGAAGCTAACTCGTTTGTTTCGCATGCAGTTGAAGCTAAATCATGTATATCACAAGTATTTTAAGCTAAACTATTCGATTCGCATGGATTTAAAGCTAAGCCTTCTACTTCGCATTGATTTGTAGCTAAATCATGTGTTCCGCATGGATTTCAAGATAACTCGATTGTGTCGCATGCAGCTGAAGCTCAATCATGTGTATCACAAGTATTTGAAGCTAAACCATTTGTTTCGCATTGGTTTTAAAGCTAAGCCTTCTATTTCGCATTGATTTGTAGCTAAATCATGAGTTTCGCAGGGATTTGAAGCTAACTCGTTTGTTTCGCATGGATTTGAAGCTAACTCGTTTGTTTCGCATGCAGTTAAAGCAAAATCATGTATATCAGAAGTTTTTGAAGCTAACCATTCGTTTCGCATGGATTTGAAGTTAAGCCTTCGACTTCGCATTGATTTGTAGCTAAATCATGTGTTCCGCCTGCATTTCAAGATAACACGATTGTTTCGCATGCAGTTGAAGCTCAATCATGTACATCTCAAGTATTTGAAGCTAAACCATTTGTTTCGCATTGGTTTTGAAGCTAAGCCTCCTATTTCGCATATGATTTGAAGCTAAGTCATGTGTTTCTCATGGAATTGAAGCAACACGTTTCTATCGCATGGATTTAAAGCTAACTCGTTTGTCTCGCCTGCATTTGAAGCTAAATCATATATATCACAAATATTTGAAGCTAAACCATTTGTTTCGCATGGATTTGAAGATAAGCCTCCTACTTCGCATTAATTTGAAGCTAACTCGATTGATTTGACTGCATTTGAATCTATATCACTTATATCGCAATTATCAGAAGTTAAATCATTTGTTTCTCATGTATTTGAAGCTAAGCCGTTTATTTCGCATTGATTTGAAGCTAAATCATATGTTTCGCATGGATTTGAAGCTAACTCCTTTTTTTCGCCTGTATTTGAAGATAAATCATGTATATCACAAGTATTTGAAGCTAAACCATTCTCTTCGCGTGGATTTGAAGCAAAGCCTTCAACTTCGCATTGACTTGAAGTTAAATCATGTGTTTCGCTTGGATTTGAAGCTAACTCGTTTGTTTCGCATGCAGTTGAAGCTAAATCATGTATATCACAAGTATTTGAAGCTAAACCATTTGTTACGCTTGGATTTAAAGCTAAGCCATCTACTTCGCATTGATTTGTAGCTATATCATGTGTTCGGCATGGATTTGTAGATAACTCCTTTGTTTCGAATCCAGTTGAAGCTAAATCATGTATATCACAAGTATGTGAAGCTAAACCATTTTATTCGCATGGATTTGAAGCTAAGCCTTCTACTTCGCATTGATATGAAGCTAACTCGTTTGTTTCGCATGCAGTTGAAGCTAAATCATGTATATCACAAGTATTTTAAGCTAAACTATTCGATTCGCATGGATTTAAAGCTAAGCCTTCTACTTCGCATTGATTTGTAGCTAAATCATGTGTTCCGCATGGATTTCAAGATAACTCGATTGTGTCGCATGCAGCTGAAGCTCAATCATGTGTATCACAAGTATTTGAAGCTAAACCATTTGTTTCGCATTGGTTTTAAAGCTAAGCCTTCTATTTCGCATTGATTTGTAGCTAAATCATGAGTTTCGCAGGGATTTGAAGCTAACTCGTTTGTTTCGCATGGATTTGAAGCTAACTCGTTTGTTTCGCATGCAGTTAAAGCAAAATCATGTATATCAGAAGTTTTTGAAGCTAACCATTCGTTTCGCATGGATTTGAAGTTAAGCCTTCGACTTCGCATTGATTTGTAGCTAAATCATGTGTTCCGCCTGCATTTCAAGATAACACGATTGTTTCGCATGCAGTTGAAGCTCAATCATGTATATCTCAAGTATTTGAAGCTAAACCATTTGTTTCGCATTGTTTCTGAAGCTAAGCCTTCTATTTCGTATTGATTTGAAGCTAAATCATGTGTTTCGCATGGATTTAAAGCTAACACGTTTGTTTCGCATGCAGTTGAAGCTAAATCGTGTATATCACAAGTATTTGAACCTAAACCATTTGTTTCGCATGGATTCGAAAATCGGCCTTCTATTTCGCATTGATTTGAAGCTAAATCATGCGTTTCGTATGGAATTGAAGCTATCTCGTTTGTTTCGCATGGATTTGACGCTAACTCGATTGCTTCCCATGCATTTGAAGCTCAATCATGTACATCTCAAGTATTTGAAGCTAAACCATTTGTTTCGCATTGGTTTTGAAGCTAAGCCTTCTATTTCGCATATGATTTGAAGCTAAGTCATGTGTTTCTCATGGAATTGAAGCAACACGTTTCTATCGCATGGATTTAAAGCTAACTCGTTTGTCTCGCCTGCAGTTGAAGTTAAATCATGTATATCACAAGTATTTGAATCTGAACCATTTGTTACGCTTGGATTTAAAGCTAAGCCATCTACTTCGCATTGATTTGTAGCTATATCATGTGTTCGGCATGGATTTGTAGATAACTCCTTTGTTTCGAATCCAGTTGAAGCTAAATCATGTATATCACAAGTATGTGAAGCTAAACCATTTTATTCGCATGGATTTGAAGCTAAGCCTTCTACTTCGCATTGATATGAAGCTAACTCGTTTGTTTCGCATGCAGTTGAAGCTAAATCATGTATATCACAAGTATTTTAAGCTAAACTATTCGATTCGCATGGATTTAAAGCTAAGCCTTCTACTTCGCATTGATTTGTAGCTAAATCATGTGTTCCGCATGGATTTCAAGATAACTCGATTGTGTCGCATGCAGCTGAAGCTCAATCATGTGTATCACAAGTATTTGAAGCTAAACCATTTGTTTCGCATTGGTTTTAAAGCTAAGCCTTCTATTTCGCATTGATTTGTAGCTAAATCATGAG
Organism: Megalopta genalis; assembly: GCF_051020955.1. Classification (NCBI taxonomy): domain Eukaryota; kingdom Metazoa; phylum Arthropoda; class Insecta; order Hymenoptera; family Halictidae; genus Megalopta; species Megalopta genalis. The sequence goes on along the minus strand of NW_027476546.1, from coordinate 102,550 downwards.
TTTCGCAGGGATTTGAAGCTAACTCGTTTGTTTCGCATGGATTTGAAGCTAACTCGTTTGTTTCGCATGCAGTTAAAGCAAAATCATGTATATCAGAAGTTTTTGAAGCTAACCATTCGTTTCGCATGGATTTGAAGTTAAGCCTTCGACTTCGCATTGATTTGTAGCTAAATCATGTGTTCCGCCTGCATTTCAAGATAACACGATTGTTTCGCATGCAGTTGAAGCTCAATCATGTATATCTCAAGTATTTGAAGCTAAACCATTTGTTTCGCATTGTTTCTGAAGCTAAGCCTTCTATTTCGTATTGATTTGAAGCTAAATCATGTGTTTCGCATGGATTTAAAGCTAACACGTTTGTTTCGCATGCAGTTGAAGCTAAATCGTGTATATCACAAGTATTTGAACCTAAACCATTTGTTTCGCATGGATTCGAAAATCGGCCTTCTATTTCGCATTGATTTGAAGCTAAATCATGCGTTTCGTATGGAATTGAAGCTATCTCGTTTGTTTCGCATGGATTTGACGCTAACTCGATTGCTTCCCATGCATTTGAAGCTCAATCATGTACATCTCAAGTATTTGAAGCTAAACCATTTGTTTCGCATTGGTTTTGAAGCTAAGCCTTCTATTTCGCATATGATTTGAAGCTAAGTCATGTGTTTCTCATGGAATTGAAGCAACACGTTTCTATCGCATGGATTTAAAGCTAACTCGTTTGTCTCGCCTGCAGTTGAAGTTAAATCATGTATATCACAAGTATTTGAATCTGAACCATTTGTTTCGCATGGATTTGAAGATAAGCCTCCTACTTCGCATTAATTTGAAGCTAACTCGCTTGATTCGACTGCATTTGAATCTATATCACTTCTATCGCAATTATCTGAAGATAAATCATTTGTTTCTCATGTATTTGAAGCTAAGCCGTTTATTTCGCATTGATTTGAAGCTAAATCATATGTTTCGCATGGATTTGAAGCTAACTCCTTTTTTCGCCTGTATTTGAAGATAAATCATGTATATCACAAGTATTTGAAGCTAAACCATTCGCTTCGCGTGGATTTGAAGCAAAGCCTTCAACTTCGCATTGACTTGAAGTTAAATCGTGTGTTTCGCTTGGATTTGAAGCTAACACGTTTGTTTCGCATGCAGTTGAAGCTAAATCATGTATATCACAAGTATTTGAAGCTAAACCATTTGTTTCGGATGGATTTGAAGATAAGCCTTCTACTTCGCATTGATTTAAATCTAAATCGTGTGTATGACATGGATTTGAAGCTAACTCGTTTGTTTCGCCTGCATTTGAAGTTAAATCGTGTATATCACAAGTATTTGAAGCTAAACCATTTGTTTCGCATGGATTTGAAGATAATCCTCCTACTTCGCATTAATTTGAAGCTAACTCGATTGATTCGACTGCATTTGAATCTATATCACTTATATCGCAATTACCTGAAGATAAATCATTTGTTTCTCATCTATTTGAAGCTAAGCCGTCTATTTCGCATTGATTTGAACCTAAATAATGTGTTTCGCTTCGATTTGAAGGTAAAGCGTTTGTTTCGTATGCAGTTGAAGCTAAATCATGTATATAACAAGTATTTGAAGCTAAACCATTTGTTTCTCATGTATTTGAAGCTAAGCGTTCCACTTCGCATTGATTTGAAGCTAACTCGATTGTTTCGCCTGCATTTGAAGCTATATCACTTACATCGCAATTATCTGAAGATAAATCATTTGTTTCTCATGTATTTGAAGATAAGCCTTGTACTTCGCATTGATTTGAAGCTAAATCGTGTTTTTCGCATGGATTTGAAGCTAACTCGTTTGTTTCGCATGCAGTTAAAGCAAAATCATGTATATCAGAAGTTTTTGAAGCTAACCATTCGTTTCGCATGGATTTGAAGTTAAGCCTTCGACTTCGCATTGATTTGTAGCTAAATCATGTGTTCCGCCTGCATTTCAAGATAACACGATTGTTTCGCATGCAGTTGAAGCTAAATCGTGTATATCACAAGTATTTGAACCTAAACCATTTGTTTCGCATGGATTCGAAAATCGGCCTTCTATTTCGCATTGATTTGAAGCTAAATCATGCGTTTCGTATGGAATTGAAGCTATCTCGTTTGTTTCGCATGGATTTGACGCTAACTCGATTGCTTCCCATGCATTTGAAGCTAAATCATATATATCACAAATATTTGAAGCTAAACCATTTGTTTCGCATGGACTTGAAGTTAAGCCTTCGACTTCGCATTGATTTGAAGCTACATCATGCGTTTCGCATGAATTTGAAGCTAACTCGTTTGTTTCGCATGCATTTGCAGCTATATCACTTATATTCGCAAGTATTTGAAAGTCAGTCGTTCGTTTCGCATGAATTTGAAGCTAAGCCTTCTACTTCGCATTGATTTGAAGCTAAATAATGTGTTTCGCATGAATTTGAAGCCAGCTCGTTGGTTTCTCATGCAGTTGAAGCTAAATCATGTATATCACAAGTATGTGAAGCTAAACCATTTTATTCGCATGGATTTGAAGCTAAGCGTTCTACTTCGCATTGATTTGAAACTAAATCATGTATTCGCTTGCATTTAAGCCAACTCGTTTGATTCGCATGCAGTTGACGCTATATCACTTATATTCGCAAGTATTTGAAGATAAATCACTCGTTTCGCATGGATTTGAAGCTAAGCCTCCTACTTCGTATTGATTTGAAGGTAAATCATGTATTCGCTTGGATTTGAAGCCAACTCGTTTGTTTCGCCAGCAGATGAAGCTAAATCATGTATATCACAATTATTTGAAGCTGAACCATCTGTTTCGCATGGATTTGAAGCTAAGCCGTCTAGTTCGCATTGATTTGAAGATGAATCATGTGTTACGCTTGGATTTGAAGCTCACTCGTTTGTTTCGCCTGCATTTGAAGCTATATCACTTATATCGCAAGTATATGAATCTAAATAATTTCGGTCGCATGGATTTGATGCTAATCCTTCTACTTCGCACTGATTTCAAGCTAAATCATGTGTTTCGCTTGGATTTGAAGATAACTCGTTTGTTTCGCATGCAGTTGAGGCTATATCACTTATATTCGCAAGTATTTGAAGGTCAATCATTCGTTTCGCATGGATTTGAAGCTAAGCCTTCTACTTCGCATGAATTTGAATCTAAATCATGTGTTTAGCTTGGTTTTGAAGCTAACTCGTTTGTTTCGCATGCAGTTGAAGCTAAATCATGTATATCACAAGTATTTGAAGCTAAACCATTCGCCTCTCATGGATTTGAAGCAAAGCCTTCAACTTCACATTGATTTGAAGATAAATCATGTGTTTCGCTTGGATTTGAAGCTAACTCGTTTTTTTTCGCCTGTATTTGGAGATAAATCATGTATATCACAAATATTTGAAGCTGAACCATTCGCTTCGCATGGATTTGAAGCAAAGCCTTCAACTTCGCATTGATTTGAAGATAAATCATGTGTTTCGCTTGGATTTGAAGCTAACTCGTTTGTTTCGCCTGCATTTGAAGCTAAATCATGTATATCACAATTATTTCAAGGTGAACCATTTGTTTCGCATGGATTTGAAGCTAAGGCTTCTACTGCGCATTGATTTGAAGCTAAATCATGTATTTTGCTTGGATTTGAAGCTAACTCGTTTGTTTCGAATGCAGTTGAATCTAAATCATGTATATCACATATATTTGAAGCTGATCAATTGTTTCGCATGAATATTAAGCTAAACCATGTGTTTCGAATGAATTTGAAGCTAAATCATGTGTTTTGCATGGATTTGAAGCTAATTCGTTTATTTCGCCTGCATGTGAACCAATATCACTTATATTCGCCAGTATTTGAAGATAAATCATTCGTTTCGCATGGATCTGAAGCTAAGCCTCCTACTTCGTATTGATTTGAAGATAAATCATGTATTCGCTTGGATTTGAAGCCAACTCGTTTGTTTCGCCTGCAGTTGAAGCTAAATCATGTATATCACAATTATTTGAAGGTGAACCATTTGTTTCGCTTGGATTTGAAGCTAAGGCTTCTACTGCGCATTGATTTGATGCTAAATCATGTATTTTGCTTGGATTTGAAGCTAACTCGTTTGTTTCGAATGCAGTTGAATCTAAATCATGTATATCACATATATTTGAAGCTGAACAATTGTTTCGCATGAATATTAAGCTAAACCATGTGTTTCGAATGAATTTGAAGCTAAATCATGTGTTTTGCATGGATTTGAAGCTAATTCGTTTATTTCGCCTGCATGTGAACCAATATCACTTATATTCGCCAGTATTTGAAGATAAATCATTCGTTTCGCATGGATCTGAAGCTAAGCCTCCTACTTCGTATTGATTTGAAGATAAATCATGTATTCGCTTGGATTTGAAGCCAACTCGTTTGTTTCGCCTGCAGTTGAAGCTAAATCATGTATATCACAATTATTTGAAGCTGAACCATTTGTTTCGCACGGATTTGAAGCTAAGCCTTCTACAACGCATTTATTTGATACCAAGTCACGTGTTTCGCATTGATTTGAAGATAACTCGTTTGTTTCGTCTGCATTTGTACCAATATCATTTATATTCGCCAGTATTTGAAGGAAATTCATTCGTTTCGCATGGATTTGAAGCTAAGCCTCCTAGTTCGTATTGATTTGAAGCTAAATCATGTATTCGCTTGGTTTTGAATCCAACTCGTTCGTATCGCCTGCAGTTGAAGCTAAATCATGTATATCACAATTATTTGAAGTTGAACCATTTGTTTCGCATGGATTTGAAACTAAGCCTTCTACTGCGCATTGATTTGTAGCTAAATCATGTATTTTGCTTGGATTTGAAGCTAACTCGTTTGTTTCGAATGCAGTTGAATCTAAATCATGTATATCACATATATTTGAAGCTGAACAATTGTTTCGCATGAATATTAAGCTAAACCATGTGTTTCGAATGAATTTGAAGCTAAATCATGTGTTTCGCATGGATTTGTAGCTAACTCGATTGTTTCGCCTGCATTTGAAGCTACATCATGTATATCACAAGTATTTGAAGCAAAACCATTTGATTCGTATGGTTTCGAATATATGCCTTCTACTTCGCATTGACTTGAAGCTAAATCATGTGTTTTCCCTGGATTTGAAGCTAACTCGTTTGTTTCGCCTGCAGTAGAAGCTAAATCATGTATATCACAATTATTTGAAGGTGAACCATTTGTTTCGCATGGATTTGAAGCTAAGGCTTCTACTGCGCATTGATTTGTAGCTAAATCATGTATTTTGCTTGGATTTGAAGCTAACTCGTTTGTTTCGAATGGAGTTGAATCTAAATCATGTATATCACATATATTTGAAGCTGAACAATTGTTTCGCATGAATATTAAGCTAAACCATGTGTTTCGAATGAATTTGAAGCTAAATCATGTGTTTTGCATGGATTTGAAGCTAATTCGTTTATTTCGCCTGCATGTGAACCAATATCACTTATATTCGCCAGTATTTGAAGATAAATCATTCGTTTCGCATGGATCTGAAGCTAAGCCTCCTACTTCGTATTGATTTGAAGATAAATCATGTATTCGCTTGGATTTGAAGCCAACTCGTTTGTTTCGCCTGCAGTTGAAGCTAAATCATGTATATCACAATTATTTGAAGCTGAACCATTTGTTTCGCATGGATTAGAAGCTAAGCCTTCTACAACGCATTTATTTGATGCCAAGTCACGTGTTTCGCATTGATTTGAAGATAACTCGTTTGTTTCGTCTGCATTTGTACCAATATCATTTATATTCGCCAGTATTTGAAGGAAATTCATTCGTTTCGCATGGATTTGAAGCTAAGCCTCCTAGTTCGTATTGATTTGAAGCAAAATCATGTATTCGCTTGGTTTTGAATCCAACTCGTTCGTATCGCCTGCAGTTGAAGCTAAATCATGTATATCACAATTATTTGAAGTTGAACCATTTGTTTCGCATGGATTTGAAGCTAAGCCTTCTACTGCGCATTGATTTGAAGCTAAATCATGTGTTTCGCTTGGATTTGAAGCTACCTCGTTTGTTTCGAATGCAGTTGAATCTAAATCATGTATATCACATATATTTGAAGCTGAACAATTGTTTCGCATGAATATTAAGCTAAACATGTGTTTCGAATGAATTTGAAGCTAAATCATGTGTTTCGCATGGATTTGTAGCTAACTCGATTGTTTCGCCTGCATTTGAAGCTACATCATGTATATCAGAAGTATGTGAAGCTAAACCATTTTATTCGCATGGATTTGAAGCTAAGCCTTCTACTTCGCATTGATTTGAAGATAAATCATGTATTCGCTTGCATTTAAGCCAACTCGTTTGATTCGCATGCAGTTGACGCTATATCACTTATATTCGCAAGTATTTGAAGATAAATTACTCGTTTCGCATGGATTTGAAGCTAAGCCTCCTGCTTCGTATTGATTTGAAGCTAAGTCATGTATTCGCTTGGATTTGAAGCCAACTCGTTTGTTTCGCCTGCAGTTGAAGCTAAATCATGTATATCACAATTATTTGAAGCTGAACCATTTGTTTCACATGGATTTGAAGCTAAGCCGTCTACTTCGCATTGATTTGAAGATGAATCATGTGTTTCGCTTGGATTTGAAGTTCACTCTTTTGTTTCGCCTGCATTTGAAGCTATATCACTTATATTCGCAAGTGTTTGAAACCAAATAATTCGTTTCGTATGGTTTTAAAGCTAAGCCTTCCAGTTCGCATTAATTTGCAGCTAAATCATGTGTTCCTTATGGATTTCAAGATAACTCGTTTGTTGCGCATGCAGTTGAATCTAAATCATATATATCACAAGTATTTGATGTTAAACCATTTGGATCGCATTGATTTGAAGCTACGCCTTCTACTTCGCATTGATTTGATGTTAAATCATGTGTCTCCTTAGGTATGAAGCTAAATCGTTTGTTTCGCATGCAGCGGAAGTTAAATCATGTATATCACAAGTATTTGAAGCTATACCATTTGATTCGCAAGAATTTGTAACCAAGCCATCTACTTAGCATTAATTTGAAGCTAAATAATGTGTTCCGCTGGGATTTGAAGCTAAGCCTTCTACTTGACATTGATTTGAATTTAAATCATGTGTTTCTCTTGGATTTGAAGCTAACATGTTTGTTTCGCAAGCAGTTGAAGCTAGATCATGTTTATCACAAGTATCTGAATCTAAACCATCTGTTTCGCAAGAATATGAATCTATGAATCTAAACCATGTGTTTCGCATGAATTTGAAGCTAAATCATTTGAAGCTCGATTCATCTTGAAGCGAGCCGCACTCCGAGCCCTCGAGGTCGCCCGGTCTATCGACCCGATGTACTAGACCGTCCGGTGAGTGCCTTTTGTAAACCGCCTATTCGCGAACGCATGAGATCCCGGTAATACACCGAACGTACGAGTCGCGTGTGTACCCAAAGGTTTGCAACGTACGTCTTGATCCGCGGTATTCGTGCGAATATATATATTTTTCGGGAAACGACGCCGCGGGACGTAACAATTTGGTGGCAGCGGTGGGATCGCTAAACCTCTCATGATGCCCGCGAATCCTCCAGCGGTTTCTACGCGCTCGCAAACATACGACCTCAAGTCCAAACAGTTAACGCAGGACGAATTATTCGCGATCCAGAAGACCCTCGCTAATAAAGAGGCTCGCCTCCTAGAACAAGCTAATAGCTTAGAGAGGAAAAAGGAGGAATTTCAATCTCAAGTATCCCTAGCGCAGTCAGAGATGGACCTAGACCGCGAAGCCATCCACAACGAGAACGTCCAATTACGCGAACAACTCGAAATCTTAAAAACCGAAGCAACGCGCGTACAAAACCCCCTTTCTTCGGGCGCCTCAGAAATAACGAATCAGAACACAGGCAGTATGCCGGAACCAGAAAATTCCGGACTAACATTGAAGGCCGCGGCCGAATCCATACCCACGTTCGACGGATCTCAACCGCCGGTCCTCCAATTCACTCGCACGTGCCTCCGAGCCAGGACCCTGATTCCTCCACACGCGGAAGGTACTCTCGCAAAATTAATAGTCAGTAAATTACGCGGACGCGCATACATCGCAATAGAAGACTGGCCTATAAGAACAGTCTCGGGAGTTTGCGACAGATTGAAAAACGTTTTCGGATCATGCCACACTGTCGACCACTATCGCGGAGAGTTGTCGAATATTTTCATGCGTCCGAACGAACACATATTAGACTACATTAGTCGCGTCAAAGATCTGCGCGATGCAATAATCGATTGCAACAGAAGCCGCACCGATATATTTGAAATAGATGACTTCACGAGGGACTGCCTCATTCGAGGATCCGTTCCCACGATTCGGTCGCAGCTCAGGCCCCTTAGAGATAAACCTCTCCACCGCGTGTATGACGAAGCGATAAGCGTCTTTAAGGAACTAGAGCTCGATAAGGTGAGATACGAGAAGCATAACATCCGCGAGGTTCGGTTCTGCGATAACCGGGGCGAAACCCAACGCGACACCAGACCAAACATCCGCGCCGAGATAAGCCGATATCGGTCACCGTCGCCCGCACCATTCCGCGAGGCGCGTTCCCACAAACCGCCGCGCTCACCTTATCGCGATACGCCACCGCAGCCCGACCGTCGAGTTCCCACCAACGACTCTTACGAACGACCGCGCAGCAATTACGCCACACCAAGCCGCGACGTATACATACCTCCACCCAGACGCGAAGGTAATTCCTCTTCATACCCGCGAAACCAGCAGAAATTTTGCAATTACTGCAAGACGCCGGGACACGACATTCACGAATGTCGCAAGCGAGAGTACAACAACCGCATACGCGAACAGCAGGGAAACGGGAGGCCCCTCCCGTCTCACCCGAACCCGCGACGGGAGGTAACCGAAAACTCGCGCCCACAATCGATCCGGACGTTATCGAGCGAACACACTGTACCAGAGGAAGAGTGTCGCGAGTCACATTAAGCCCCGATACCAAAGTGCCACACGTAATGGTTTCGTCCCCCGACTTTCCTTCCACCGGAAAATTTATGATCGACACTGGAGCCGAGCCGAATATAATCAAGGCATCGCTCCTTAACCCAAGCATAGTCGTAGATGTCGCGAATAGTATTAATATATCGGGGATCACTGACGAAAGCGTTGCAACCCTGGGTTCTACCACCGTCAACATAGCAAACGCAGTGGTAGAATTCCACGTGGTGCCTGATACGTTCCCAATTCCTGCGGACGGAATTTTGGGAGCAGCATTCCTCTCGGGAGAGGCAGAGATATCGTTCAGAACCAAAAGCCTGGTCTGGAACGGAAATAAATTCTCGTTTTTATCAGCAGATAGGTGTATTATCGGACCACGCGCGAGCGCGTGTATCGCGGTGAACGCCACCGGCCCGGAAATAGGCTACATTAGAAAATGCGAATTAACACCAGGCGTGATGGTGCCGCATTGCTTAGTCAAAATCTCTAACGGAAAAGCATTCGTTAACTGCGTAAACACTTCGGACAAGGCTGTCGACCTCCCCATGCCGACCATGGAGCTGGAGGAGGTGGAAGGCATCGAGTATACCGCGGAATCACGCGAGACCAATTCAATTTCAATTCATTCAGTTGCTCAATACTTCGAATCCAGCTCTCCTAACTCGCGACGTAAAGAGATCACCGACATAATAAGTACGAGTCATCTCAGCAAAGAGGAGAGATCACACGTCGACCAAATCATTTACGAATACCACGACGTCTTCCACCTCCCGGGTGAGCCTCTGGGAAAGACTAACGCGGTAAAACATAAAATTATAACAACCGACGAAATACCCGTACATGTAAAACAGTATAGATATCCTCCAATCCACAAAGAGGAAATCAATAACCAGATGAAGGAGCTGTTGGAACAAAATATCGTAGCTCCTTCCAAGTCACCATTCAATAGCCCTTTGTGGATTGTCCCGAAGAAACCCGACGCCGACGGGAACAAAAGGTGGCGTATGGTAGTCGATTTCAGGTCTTTAAACGAAAAGTCGATCCCGGATGCCTACCCGTTACCAAGCATCCTAGAAATCTTAGATCAACTCGGCAGTGCAAAATATTTTAGCGTTTTCGATTTGGCCAGCGGGTTCCACCAGATCGAAATGGAACCCGAAGACGCGGCGAAAACGGCATTCTCAACCCCTTACGGACACTACGAGTTCAAAAGGATGCCCTTCGGCCTACGGAACGCCCCCGCCACCTTTCAGAGGCTAATGGACAATATTTTATCGGGTCTCCAGGGCACGGAGCTCTTCGTGTACCTGGATGACATAGTTATCTACGCGAGAAGTTTATCAGAGCACAAGTCCAAGTTCAACAAGCTTGCCCAAAGGTTGCGGGACGCGAACCTTAAACTACAACCGTCGAAATGCGGATTTTTGCTCCGCGAGGTAGCGTACCTCGGCCACATAATAGGGGAGGACGGAGTTAAGCCCTGTCCACAGAAAATTATTGCGGTCAAAGAATTCCCCAAACCCAAAAACGTAAAGAGCCTTCGCGAGTTCCTTGGTCTGTCGGGCTATTACAGACGGTTTATCAAAAACTTTTCAAACATCTCGAAACCACTAACCACGCTGCTAAAAAAGGACACCAAGTTCGTTTGGGGTCAACAACAGGAAAACGCCTTTCACACGTTACGAGAGGTGTTGACCACGGAGCCGCTATTACAGTATCCAGATTTCTCTAAAGAATTTAACATAACAACAGATGCTTCGGGGTATGCCATAGGCGGCATTCTTAGCCAGGGAGAACAGGGGAAAGATCGTCCCATCGCGTACGCATCTCGCCTACTTCACGGTGCAGAATTAAATTACTCAACCATCGAGAAGGAGTGCCTAGCCATCATTTACTGTACGCAATATTTCCGGCCATACATCTACGGCCACAAATTCAACCTAATCACAGATCATCAGCCACTCGTGTGGATGAACTCAGTCAAAGACCCTACGTCCAGGCTGCTCCGTTGGCGCCTGAAACAGGCCGAGTTCGATTACCGGATCACTTACAAAACAGGAAAAACCAATTTAAACGCAGACGCGCTTTCACGCAACCCCGTGAGCACCCTTCCAATGTCCTCCGGCTCTGGGTCCTCCGACATGTTCGACGCCGTTAAACGACCACCGCGACCCCTTCCACCCACCCCACAGAACCCGTCACCAATCCTCGGCCGACGGCCACCATCGCGAAATGTTCCTTCCACTCCCCGCCCCAACCAACCGCCACCTAGCCCGCCATCTTCACGAAAAGATCTGCCATTTTCACCCAACGCCCCGCCTTCATCTCACCAATCCCCAACCGCCCATTCCCCTCCGCACACTCCTCGCTCTCCTACGATAACAGTGGACACGCCCACCGACAGAGCAGTCACGTCCAGCCCCGAATCACAATCGGAAACCGACAGTAGCGAGAACATATTCGAACAATACAACCACCCCGCGAAACCAAATAGAAGAACGTTCGTGCATACACGCGACCGGTTGATTATGCGCGACGATAACCTGGTGGCGTTCATAACAATGGACGGCCAACCCGTGGACCCCGGGGCAGTAGATCTGTTCTCAGCCGGTAGAATACCACCACTCGAAAACCTAACGTTGTCCAGGGCAAAAGTATTGAACTCCGGAAAGAAGAAATTAATCCTACTCCCCATAAAATCCACAAAACATCACGCGGCCTCGCACGAAAACATAACAGAGTCTCTCAGATCAATACTGGACGTCGTGACCGAACTACAACTCGATTCCTTTAGCATATCAAAGATATCAATAGACGAGACACCCTGGATCAGCATTTACAAAATTCTCTTAGAACTATTTTCAAACACCAACACACAAATTTTCGCCTGCGGTAACGAAGTTCGGATACCCCCGATCAACGATCGATCCTCCATAATATCTGAAAACCACGACTCAGCCTTCGCGGGACACAAAGGCATTACGAAAACGTACAGGAGAATCAGGGAAAGATATTTTTGGCCCACACTCAAAAAAGAAGTCCAAGAATTCGTAAATTCGTGTGAATCATGCCAACGAAAAAAATTAGTCCGCGTTAAAACAAGACAACCCATGACGATAACTGACACGCCCGGTAGCGCTTTCGAGAAAGTTTCAATGGATATTGTAGGCCCGCTTCCCACTTCACCTAACGACTTCTCCTACATCTTAACAATCCAAGACCTCCTCACAAAATACTCCCTAGCCATCCCACTAAGAAACGCGAACGCGATAGAAATCGCGAATGCGTTTACGCAGGAATTTATTTGCCGTTTCGGCGCGCCAAAGGGTATACTGACTGATCAACGAACGAATTTCCTCAGTTCTCTCATGAGAAATGTAGCTAAGCGATTCAAGATCACACAATTCAAAACAACCGCGTTCAGACCCCAAAGCAACGGCTCAGTAGAACGTTCTCACCACGTTTTAACGGAATATCTGAAACAGTACATAACGAAGGGAAACTGGGACGAGTGGCTGCCGTTCGCAACCTTCTCATATAACACGAGTACGCACGAAGGCACACTGTTCACCCCTCACGAGCTTGTCTTCGGTACAATAGCTAGGACTCCCTCAGCAAATACCGCAATGCACGACTCGTCAGACGAGTCATACAACAAATATTTAGAAAATCTTCAATCAAGAATCTCCGAAACAGTAGGGAAAGCCCGAGAGAACTTGGAATCCGCAAAGTATCGCTCTAAAAAGTATTACGACAGGAAAACGAATGCTCAATCCTTTTCCGTCGGGGACAATGTGTATCTACTCAAAGAGCCGCGTAAAAGTAAGTTCGACGACGAATATTCCGGCCCGTACGAAATTGTGGAATGTATAAGCGATAGAAATGTAAGGATAAACTATAAGTCTGGTTCGCGAGTGGTCCATACGGACAAACTGAAACACGCCCCAACAGGACACCTCAGAGTGCAAAGTGTAACAGAGACGCGTTCGCCCCCACCCCAAACCCCAAACCCCACCACTCGGAACATAGGACAGCACCGGTATAAAACAGTGAGCGAGCTCCGAGACAACCCTCAGTCTGCATCCAACACCGCCAACATGAACATGACCGCACCACTTCTGATCTTCACTCTCATACGTACAGCCTCAGCAGTGATAGGCTACGACTGTGGAAGTTCGACCGTAAACGCGACTACGTTCTCCACAGTAGACAAACCGCTCTGCGAATTTTCCGATACCGAACCGACAGTCCAAAACGTCAGTATTCAGCTCCTCCAGATAGTCGACTTCGAGGAGACCACAACCTTCCAATGCAAAGTTGAAATAGATCGGACCATCTACTATTGCGGCATGCACTCCCACATGTCCGTAGTGAATAACGGCCGCCAACAGTACCTTCTCAACACTCCAAGAGACATATGCAAAACAATGCATAACTCAGGCGTACTTGTGCTACCGCCCAACAACCAATTAGTGGGACTAATGAGCAACAGCACCACCACGAGAAGTATTACACTGGCAGGTTCCATTCTGCAGGACGGAACATGCGGCGGAACTACGTATAGCGACCCTTTCGGCACTTGGAACCAAGTCATAGTGCAAGCAGTGATCAGAGTCACTCTCAAAAACTTCAGCGCCTCAACCAAAATCTCGACCAATGAGATACTCCTACCCACAGGACACCGGTGCACACTCGACAGGGAATACTGCACGGATCCGGAAGACGGATTCACCTTTTGGGACAGCATGCCTACCGACCAGTGCGCCTTCAACAAATATGAAGTCCTCTTCGATGGCAGATCTACCAAAGTCTTCACACCAAACCACAGCAACACTCCAACTTACACAGTGGCATCCGGCGACACCGTATTCGCACTCACGAGCACCGGCCGGACGCAGATCTGCGGCTACACGCTAATCCGGACCGAACACCCGAAGCTGCTCCTCCTAGAAACAGACAAAGAAGGAAAATTCAAATCAATTACCAAAACCAAGATCAATAGCCTGGACATATTCACTTATGTAAACACGAAATTCGTGTATATCGAGAAGCACCTCCGGTCCCAAATCATCGCAATGTATAGAGACATCATCAACCAAAAATGCGCACTGGAACGCCAGGTCTTGAAAAATGTTATCTCACTAATCCACATATCACCGGCAGAAGTCGCCACAACATTGGTAAAAGAGCCCGGTTACATGGCCATTCCCGCCGGAGAAGCCATATACGTCGTCAAGTGCATACCCGTTCAGTGCGTCCTCAGGAAGACAGAGGAGTGCTACGACGAACTTCCCGTCACCTATAGAAACAATTCGTTCTTCCTGACACCACGCACGCATATCCTCACAAGAACAGGCACTAAAAGAGTATGCAACGAATTGATTCCACCGATCTACCAAATTCACGGGGCATGGTACAAGATTACGCCTCGACCAGTAGAGAGTATACCACCTCCGCCACTCCAGCCGATAACAACATCTACATGGAAATACATTGACCCAACAAATCTTGCTACCGGCGGAATATACACACAGGAAGACATCCAAAAACTTAATGAGCACATCATGTTCCCTATCGAAAAGATGGCAGTAATAAATGCACTGGCACAAGGCGCATCAGGCAGATCGTACGCAGACGGATCCGTGAAACTGCACAATCTGATGGATGAGGACACCTTGAAACAGATCGCAGAATCAACTAGCAAGAAAATATGGGGCACCTTCATCGAATTCGGCTCCATAATGGCTGGGTTCATGGGAATATACTTGGCCATACGAATCATCAAACTTTGCATCAACACAATCCTCAACGGGATCGCTCTACACGCGGCCTACGGGTGGAGTCTCCAGCTCCTCGCAGCATCGTGGAGTGCCCTGGCGCACTTCTGCCTTTACCTAAAGCACAAACAAAGTGTCAGTGAAGTGCCCCCCAAGTGTACCACGACCGAGTGTATCCCTTTAACAAGCGTTATAGTCGATAAGGAAGAGCAAACGGACTCAAAAACAAAGAACCCTAACGACTTTGAAAACTCTATCGAGCGTACTGATAAATACGTATCGTATAAGAAACGGTCTCTCCTCGCCGACTCAGACGAGGAAGAAAAATGACTATCATCATTTTTCTTTCTCCCAGGGGGGGAGGTGTTACGTCTCCCGACGTATTGATGTAACCATATAAATGCGGATTCGGCAAGCCAACGCCTTGCCGGGTCGAGCGCCGGGCGCTCGAAAATTTTGGAAATAGGTGTCAAATTACATCGTAATTTGACACCCTTTTCAGGCCCGGGCCTTCAAATCGACCTAGCCATAAGAACATAGATTATATATATTAACCCGAACTAGTTATAGGAAGATATACTACATTCGAGCCCCTATCCTACGCTCTCCCGATACCCATCCTACCGTTCAACCCATTACCGACACCTCCACCAACGTTACCATACGAGTAATACCATAAGAAGCGTTCAAGCGTTTACCGACTCTTCCACTGATGCTACCATATGCGTAATACCGTAAGACGTGTGCAAGCGTTAGCTATAGAACACCAAAGACGCGCTCCGCTAGCCGACTCACCAGCATTCCCCGGCATCCCCACTCCGGAGGATTCCCCACCACACGGTACGCCCCACTCGTACCTCCCCGGAGCAGCAGCGCCCCCACAACCGAAGGAGGTCAGAGCACCAGCGAAGATCGTCAGTTCTACTCCCAGCTCCACCGAGGAACGACTTCCTCTGGAGACCTCCCCGCACTTTACTATTTCAACTCTACTCCCAGTCGTAGTTAATATTAGGAGTCTAAGTGTATCTTAATCTTGAATATATTCTTTAATACTTAGTTATTGTCGTACCCTTCAATCTTCAATCCTAACTTCTTCACGGCAAAGGAAACGAGTGTCGCCTATGGTCGAACGGTTGTCTAAACCCTTCTGACTGCCAAGTTAATATACGCACGGAGCTCACCCTGAATGCTCGGTATAGAGACTTGAGGCTTTCGGTTGGAACCTGACAACAGTCCTTCTAAGCGACATAAGCTCCCCATGCCAAAACGCGCCGGTCGTAAATATCAGCTTCGGAAGCTTTGCCGAAAAACCAGCGCGATCGCTGACGGCTCACGGAGATTCGACCGCCAACGAAACTACGAGGCCCGTATCATCGCCCAGCTTCAGCGAGCCGTGAGACATCCATACGTCGAGCTGGTCCAGTGGAGCGAGCCCCGTCCGATCGACATAGACGATACCACGTCCTACCCTCCAGTCTACGCGAAGGGAGACCCACGTCGAAGGCGCTACACGACGTTCATCTTGAAGCAAGCCGCACTCCGAGCCCTCGAGGTCGCCCGGTCTATCGACCCGATGTACTAGACCGTCCGGTGAGTGCCTTTTGTAAACCGCCTATTCGCGAACGCATGAGATCCCGGTAATACACCGAACGTACGAGTCGCGTGTGTACCCAAAGGTTTGCAACGTACGTCTTGATCCGCGGTATTCGTGCGAATATATATATTTTTCGGGAAACGACGCCGCGGGACGTAACAATTTAAAGCTAATTCGTGTATTTCGCATGAATCTGAAGCAAAATTTTTCATTTCGCATGAATTTGAAGCTAAATCGTTTGTTTAAAATCGCTATTTCGCAAGAATTTGAAGCGAAATCGTGTGTTTCGCATGATATTGAAGCTAAATCGTATGTTTCGCGTTGATTTAAAGCTAATTCGTGTATTTCGCATTAATCTGAAGCTAAATTGTTCATATCACATGAATTTGAAGTTAAATCGTTTGTTTAAAATCGCTATTTCGCACGAATTTGAAGCGAAATCGTGTATATCGCATGATATTGAAGCTAAATCGTATGTTTCGCGTTGACTTAAAGCTAATTCGTGTATTTCGCATGAATCTGAAGCTAATGTGACGTCCTCCGACGTTTGTATTAGTATATAAGAGCGTGGTTGTGCATGAATGTGTGTGTGTGTTACCGCGCAAACTAGTATATAAGCGTAGGTTAACCGAATTAGCCTAAACGTATCGTAACCGACCATAGCATAAGTTTGTGAGGTCCTCCGACGTTTGTATTAGTATATAAGAGCGTGGTTGTGCATGAATGTGTGTGTGTGTTACCGCGCAAACTAGTATATAAGCGTAGGTTAACCGAATTAGCCTAAACGTATCGTAACCGACCATAGCATAAGTTAGCAGATATCTACCTTATAACGAACCATATAATAAGTTAGCATAACCACATTATTATACTCTCTAAAGAACAAGCGAATATTTCTAAGTACCGTAAAAAGCGCGTGGACTGGGACTACGTCATCCCGCTGAACGCGGCATCCCCTCTCCAGCGCCATCCACCACCATGGCGGACGCCCCTCCACCGGACTACCCCCGCCAGGCGGACCAGCGGCCATGAATCGAAAGAGTTCAATGCAGCCTCCGGCAGGATCACTCTCGTTCCGGAATTCGACCAGTATTAGTCGTACTTCTTGATCAGAAGTCCGGTCGTCCGCGATCGTCAAGTTCTTCTTATTCCAATTCAATTTCGATTCTGATTTCCAAGTCCAATCTTCTTGCGTTAGTATTAAGGCTCTGTAACTTAAGCCAATTTAATTAGAATATACATCTTAATTTAGAAGCAGTGAACGTAATTCATTCAACATACCTCTGCGATCCTAGTTCCTATTATTATTAGACTTACCACCGCATTTCGAATTACAACTTCAGAAAGCGTGTGTACCGGGCTTTCCCCACAAGTCCTGCACGCCACCGAAGTTGCTCTAACTAAATCCGTCCAGAAAGCGTATGTACCGGGCTTTCACCACAAGTCCTGTACGCCACCGGACAGAGCAGATAAATGATTAATTATTAACTAGCATTAGTATCACATATGCCGCGTCAGTCTGGGCGCAGAGCTCAATTGAAGAGACTCGTCCATCTATACGCTCAGATCCCTTACGAAACGCGGGTAAAGCATCGAAGTCAAGAAATCAGCATAATCAGCCATAAACCGCGAATAGATTCAGTTACGGGCGATCTCGCGTACCGCGAAGAAATCCAGATCATCCGCGAATACCGCGCACCTCGTCAACGCCACCTCTATCCTTGGACGGAGCTGATCGAGATCGACATCCCGAAATCAACGTACAGCCCAAGCAGAATCCCGGCAGGAGATCCGAGACGAGCGGCGTACGAGAAGCGAGCGAACGAGCCTTCCCGGCAGCAGGACCTGCCTATCACAGTAAGAGCCCGCGTATTTTGTCCCTGTGTTCGCGAGTAGGCGATACCCTGTTATACGCGAACGGTACGCGTCGCGTGGACTAAAGGCAGATCAATTTAATCGTTACACGTAAATCTCGCGCTCTCGCGGAATTATATATATTTTGCGGGAAATCACGCGCGGGACGTAACAATTTGGTGGCAGCGGTGGGATCTGATAAGCCAATCGCCATGCTCGCCAGCCCAGCGGACGGAACGCGGTCGAAATCGCATAATTTAGAAGGAAAACAATTATCGCAAGACGAACTCGCCGCGGTACAAAAAACCTTGATAAATAAAGAGCAACGGCTCATGGAACAATCGCGCAGCCTAGATAAAAAGCGTATGTTAATAGAATCGCAACAAATGCAGGCGCAGGCGGAAATAGATAAAGATCGCGACGAAATGGCGATCGAAAACGCGAGACTCCGCGAACAAATCGAAAAATTAACGGTGGGAAACTCACGAACCGCGGGACCGGCAAACCCGGCTTTCGAACCACCGACTCGGGTTCAATCAACGCATCGACCGTATTACGACTCCCGCGAAGCTGAAGACAATCAGCTAACATTAAAATCCGCAGCCGATATGATCCCGATGTTTAATGGTACGCAACCACCGGTACTTCAATTTACGCGCGCGTGCACTCACGCGAGATCGTTAGTACCCTCGCACTCGGAACGCAGCCTGGTAAGACTAATTATCGGTAAATTGCGCGGAGACGCTTTGTCCGTGGTAGAATTCCGCCACTTCGATACCGTGTCGGAACTATGCGAACGTTTAAAAATGCTATTCGGCGCGCAGCATAAAATCCAACACTACCAGGGCGAGCTAGCCAACATTTACATGGGTGAACGTGAAAACATTTTTACCTACATAAACCGAGTTAGAGATCTACACGGGGCGATCATCAATTGCCTCCCGGACCAGGCCGACAACCGCGAGATCGACGACTTTGCGCGTGATTGTTTTATAGACGGGTTAATTCCTAACATACGAACGGAACTGCGTGCGGTTGGACATAAACATATGGAGGATATTTTTGACGAATCCGTGAGAGCATTCAAACAGTTGGAACTGGACTTGAAACGGTACGGTGATATAAACAGTCGAAGGGTCCGCTTTTCAAACGGTATAAACAGTCCGAGGACGGAGAACAGAAACTTCCTGTCGAGGAATCGGTCACCCTCACCTTATAATAACAGAGGATTTAGTTTCGCCGACCCGGGGAGTTTGTATATAAACAGTTCGGGCGATACGCGTTCAGGGTACTATGACTCATCAACGCGTCAACGCGACTACGATTTATCGATGCGCCGACGCGACTATGAATCACCGGCGCGCCATTACACAGACCGGCGCGAGCGCGCCTTCGGCCACGATTACTCGCCTCGTAAACAATACACATCCGGTCCTTCGCCGCGCTACGAATATCGACGCGATAACAATTATCGAGATCAACCACGAGAACAATCTCGGCCGAATCACGCGAGCAACGCTCAAAGGTTTTGCAATTATTGCAAGACGCCCGGCCATGATATTCACGAATGCCGCAAGCGTGAATTCAACAATAAGATTCGCGAACAACAACCGTCGGGAAACGGGAAGAACCTCCCGACCATGTCGGACAATCGTCGGGAGGGAAACAGAAATTTTCAACGAGTGACGCCGATCGCGAGCGAAGAACAGACAGCAGAGACGGGAGAATCGCGCGGATAAATCTCCGTCCAGCCTCCGCGGTCCCACACGTAATGGTGTCTCCCCCGGAATTAATCAAAGCGGCCAAGTTGATGATAGACACCGGCGCCGAGCCTAATATCATCAAGGTATCACAATTAAAGTCGGATGTGATCGTCAACGTGAGCAACGCTATTAATATCACCGGGATAACGGACGAGTCCGTCACCACACTAGGCACGACGTCAATATCCATTGCAAACGCGGAAGTAGAATTTCACGTGGTTTCCGAAACCTTTCCAATCTCAGCGGACGGTATCTTGGGTTCTGCGTTTCTATCGCAAGGCGCGGAGATTTCATACAAGAAAGAAAGCGTATCGTGGCAGGGAAACGAGTTTCCTTTCACGACGCAATCCAAAATCGTTGTCGAACCGCGAACTGCTACATTAATAAGGGTAAAGGTGACCGGACCGGAATTCGGTTACCTCAGCCGTCGTGAAGTTTCAAAGGGAGTTTTCCTCCCGCACTGTCTCGCAAGAAACTCCGACGGACAAGCGATTGTGCGTTGTGTTAACACTAATAGCGAATCCATAACCTTTGCTACGCCGGAAATGGAGCTGGCAGAGGTGGAGGAGTTGTCGGACACCGCCATTCCGCAAAAATTTTTCTCAAACCCTAAAAACAATTCGAATTCTAATTCCGCTTCAATATTCAACCTAAATACAATAAATTCCCGCTACGAGAAGATCAAGGGCATCATTAGCACCGATCACCTCAGCGGAGAAGAAAAATTACATGTAGAACAATTGCTGGAATGCAATGAAGACCTCTTCCACCTCCCCGAGGAGCGCCTCGGCAAAACAAATGCGGTGCGGCACCGAATCGCTACGACTGACAATTCTCCGGTTCACGTAAAACAGTACAGATATCCACCGATACACAAAGAGGAGATAAACAAACAAATGAGGGAACTCCTCGAACAGGACATTGTTGCTCCTTCAAAGTCTCCTTACAACAGTCCACTCTGGATCGTGCCCAAAAAGGCAGATGCAGAGGGGAACAAGAAGTGGAGGATGGTAATAGACTTCCGCGCGCTCAACGAAAAATCGGTGCCCGACGCATATCCGCTGCCCAGTATCCTCGAAATTTTAGACCAGTTGGGCAGCGCCAAATATTTTAGCGTTTTCGATCTTGCGAGTGGATTCCACCAGATCGAGATGCACCCGGACGATGCGAAAAAAACGGCCTTTTCAACGCCATACGGCCACTACGAATATAAAAGAATGCCATTCGGCCCTCGAAACGCGCCCGCAACTTTTCAACGGCTAATGGATAACGTACTAACCGGCCTCCAAGGCACTGAACTCTTTGTATACCTAGATGATATCGTCATATACGCGCGAAGCTTGTCGGAGCACGCCACAAAATTTAACAAACTCGCGGATAGACTTAGACAAGCAAATCTAAAACTCCAGCCGTCGAAGTGTTCATTTCTGCATCGAGAGGTAGCGTATTTGGGCCATATAATTGGCGAAGACGGCGTAAAACCATGCCCGATGAAAATCGAGGCCGTGCGACGATTCCCGCGTCCGAAAACATTAAAAAACTTAAGAGAATTTCTGGGTCTGTCGGGATATTACAGACGTTTCATACCCAAATTTTCACAAATATCGAAACCACTCACAATACTTCTCAAAAAGGATACTAAGTTCGTATGGAACGTAGAGCAGGAGAAGGCGTTTAATACTCTCCGTGAAATCCTAACCACCGAGCCACTCCTCCAGTACCCCGATTTCGGAAAAGATTTTAAAATAACTACAGACGCGTCCGGATACGCGATAGGTGGAATATTGAGCCAGGGCGAAATCGGGAAAGACCGCCCGATAGCCTACGCATCCCGATTATTGCACGGGGCAGAACTAAATTACTCCACAATAGAGAAAGAATGCCTCGCGATTATTTACTGCACCCAATATTTTAGACCATATATCTACGGCAGGAAATTCAGCTTGATCACAGACCATCGTCCACTGGTCTGGATGAATTCCGTGAAGGATCCTACATCACGATTACTCAGATGGAGATTAAAATTAGCAGAATTTGACTATACGGTAATCTACAAGGCAGGAAAAACGAACCTCAACGCGGACGCGTTGTCTAGGAATCCCGCGACAGTACTTCCACTTTCCTCAGATTCATCAACTATATTCGATAGCGTTAGAAAACCTGCCCGTTCCCCGATCCTCGGATCAAGACCGGCAGCGATAGATTCCCCTACAACATCCGAGTCGGACCGGTTGCATTCCCGCTCCTCATCGCCGCAACCCGCCACGTCACGAGGGAATTCCCCTCCGACGGAAAACACACCGCTATCCTCTCCCTCAAACAGAAAACAAACCTCGAGTCCAAACACCGACACAGAAACGGATACAGACGAGGATGAAAATATATTCGATAGTCACAACGCTCCAGCCTCCCCAAAAGGAAGGACCATAACGATCACAAGAGATAGACTAGTCATGCGAAACGACAATCTCGCCGTATTTGTAACAACCAGCGGCCAACCATTAGACCCGGGCGCCGTCGACCTGTTCAGGGCCGGAAAGATCCCGAAAGATTTGAAATTAACGCTCTGCCGGACCAGGGTGATGAAAATCGGCACTAAAAACCTACTCTTGCTCCCGATAAAAACATCACCACACCATACCGCGACATACGACGATCTGCTTGAACTTTTTGCCTCAATACTAGACGTGACGATCGAATTACAGTTAGATTCACTTAGCATATCGAAGACGAACATAGACGACATTCCATGGCACACTATCTACAGAATAATCATCGATACATTCGCGACCACGAATACCCAATTCTTTGCATGCGCAAACCAAGTCGTCATACCGACGGAGAACGAACGACTTCCTATCATAAAAGAAAACCATATTTCTTCCTTTGCCGGACACAAAGGGATAACAAAAACGTACAAAAGAATCCGCGAGAAGTATTATTGGAACACATTGAAAAAAGACGTGACCGAATTCATAAACAACTGCGAAACTTGCCAAAGGAAAAAACTAGTCAGAGTCAAAACGCGACAACCAATGACCATCACTGACACACCCGGAAAAGCATTCGAAAAGATATCAATGGATATCGTAGGTCCCCTCCCAACATCCTCAAAGAATCACACGTATATTCTAACGACACAGGACCTCCTCACCAAATATTCCCTTGCCCTCCCGCTGCACAACGCGACCGCGATTGAGATCGCGGATGCCTTTATCAAAGATTTCATCTGTAGATTCGGGGCTCCTAAGGGAATTCTGACAGATCAGGGAGCGAACTTCCTGAGCTCATTAATGAAGAACATCGCAAAACGGTTTAGAATTACGCAATTTAAGACGACGGCATTCCGGCCTCAGAGTAATGGTTCCATAGAAAGATCCCATCATGTGTTGACGGAATATTTGAAACAATATGTATCCAGGACCGATTGGGACGAGTGGCTCCCACATGCAATGTTTTCTTACAATACGAGTGTTCACGAGGGCACTCTCTACACTCCACATGAACTGGTATTCGGCACTCTAGCGCGAACCCCGTCAGCAAATCCAATAATACACGATTCATCGGACGAATCTTACACAGCCTATCTCGAGAAACTACAAACAAAAATTTCTGAGACCCAAACAGACGCCAGAAATAATCTTACTTCCGCTAAGAACAGATCAAAACAATATTACGATAGAAAAACCAACGCACGGTCCTTTATCGTCGGAGACAGGGTATACCTGCTTAAGCAGCCCAAACGCGATAAATTTGACGACGAGTATATCGGACCGTTCACCGTGATCGAATGTACGGGTGATAGGAATGTTAAGATAAGAATGAAGAAAGGTACGAAAATTGTTCACACGGATAAACTTAAGCATGCGCCGCGTCAGCATATAAACCTAGTGAGTCACGCACCCCCACCGACCCTTATCGCGAACGATAAGCGAAATATCGTATATAGAACAGCCGGAGAACTCAGCGACAACCATCAGTCTACAACCAGAGCAGACACCATGAAGACCGCAACGATACTCTCAGTATTCTTTCTCCTACGTCCAACCAACGCATTGATAGGCTATGACTGCAATAGCCGTACTCTAAATACAACCACAATTTCAACCGTGGACTCGCCTAAATGCGAATATACGCACTCAAAGCCAATAACTACGAACCTCACAATCCAGCTGCTCCAGTTGATCGAGTTTAAGGACGTTCCGACATTCCAATGCAAGGTAGAGATTGATCGGACTGTCTACTATTGCGGTATGCATTCGCATACATCCGTGGTACATAACGGCCGACACCAGTACATATTGGACACCCCGAGGGACGTCTGCAAGGCCATGCACGAGTCAGGAATCCTGCCCCTCCCACCTACTGGTCAAATCGTAGGTATCAAAAGAAATAGCACCACGACGCGAGGCTTCACGTTAGCCGGATCAATACAACATGACGGTACCTGTAGAGGAACGGCGTACAGCGACCCATACGGTACCTGGGATAATGTGGTGGTCCAATCAGTCATAAAGGTGACAATAAAAACCTTCCAGGCGTCGATCAAGCTATCCAGCAATACCTTGTACCTGCCCGGCGGCCAACGATGCCCACTGGACAAGGAGTACTGTATGGATTCCGAAGACGGTTACACGTATTGGACCAGCCTCCCTGAAGATCCCTGCAAAATGAGCAATTATAACGTGTTGTTCGAAGGCCGATAAAGGTATCTAACAAAAATTCGAATCTTGCCTCTCTATATTCGGTAACGTCCGGCGATACAGCATTCGCCTTGACCAGCACTGGCCGAACGCAAGCATGCGGCTACACGCTCGAAAAAACCGAGCACCCGAAATTATTAATCCTGGAAACGGACAAGGAAGGAAGGTTTAAATCAGCAACAAAGCACCAAACGAACAATCTCGACATATTCACTTACGTGAATACCAAGTTCGTTTATGTCGAAAGACATATCAAGTCTCAGATAGTGTCATTATATAAGGACACCATGAAACAAAAATGCCAGCTTGAACAGCAAATCTTGAGAAACATAATTTCCTTAGTTCATATCTCACCAGCAGAAGTAGCAGCCACTATCACCAAAGAACCAGGATACATGGCCCTCCCAGCCGGAGAAGTCATACACATAATTAAATGTGTGCCAGTACAGTGCTCCCTGAGAAAGACCAAGGACTGCTTCGACGAACTTCCTGTATCTTACAGAAACAACTCTTTATTTTTAACACCAAAAAAACAGAATCCTGGTCAAAACAGGAACACGGAAAACGTGCAACGAACTAATACCTCCAACTTACCGTATCCACGGCACCTGGTACAAGCTCACGCCAAATCCAGTGGAAAGTATCGCACCACCTGTTTCGCATGCAGTTGAAGCTAAATCATGTATATCGCAAGTATTTGAAGCTAAACCATTTGTTACGCTTGGATTTAAAGCTAAGCCTTCTACTTCGCATTGATTTGTAGCTATATCATGTGTTCGGCATGGATTTGTAGATAACTCCTTTGTTTCGCATCCAGTTGAAGCTAAATCATGTATATCACAGGTATGTGAAGCTAAACCATTTTATTCGCATGGATTTGAAGCTAAGCCTTCTACTTCGCATTGATATGAAGCTAACTCGTTTGTTTCGCATGCAGTTGAAGCTAAATCATGTATATCACAAGTATTTTAAGCTAAACTATTCGATTCGCATGGATTTAAAGCTAAGCCTTCTACTTCGCATTGATTTGTAGCTAAATCATGTGTTCCGCATGGATTTCAAGATAACTCGATTGTGTCGCATGCAGCTGAAGCTCAATCATGTGTAACACAAGTATTTGAAGCTAAACCATTTGTTTCGCATTGGTTTTAAAGCTAAGCCTTCTATTTCGCATTGATTTGTAGCTAAATCATGAGTTTCGCAGGGATTTGAAGCTAACTCGTTTGTTTCGCATGGATTTGAAGCTAACTCGTTTGTTTCGCATGCAGTTAAAGCAAAATCATGTATATCAGAAGTTTTTGAAGCTAACCATTCGTTTCGCATGGATTTGAAGTTAAGCCTTCGACTTCGCATTGATTTGTAGCTAAATCATGTGTTCCGCCTGCATTTCAAGATAACACGATTGTTTCGCATGCAGTTGAAGCTCAATCATGTATATCTCAAGTATTTGAAGCTAAACCATTTGTTTCGCATTGTTTCTGAAGCTAAGCCTTCTATTTCGTATTGATTTGAAGCTAAATCATGTGTTTCGCATGGATTTAAAGCTAACACGTTTGTTTCGCATGCAGTTGAAGCTAAATCGTGTATATCACAAGTATTTGAACCTAAACCATTTGTTTCGCATGGATTCGAAAATCGGCCTTCTATTTCGCATTGATTTGAAGCTAAATCATGCGTTTCGTATGGAATTGAAGCTATCTCGTTTGTTTCGCATGGATTTGACGCTAACTCGATTGCTTCCCATGCATTTGAAGCTCAATCATGTACATCTCAAGTATTTGAAGCTAAACCATTTGTTTCGCATTGGTTTTGAAGCTAAGCCTTCTATTTCGCATATGATTTGAAGCTAAGTCATGTGTTTCTCATGGAATTGAAGCAACACGTTTCTATCGCATGGATTTAAAGCTAACTCGTTTGTCTCGCCTGCATTTGAAGCTAAATCATATATATCACAAATATTTGAAGCTAAACCATTTGTTTCGCATGGATTTGAAGATAAGCCTCCTACTTCGCATTAATTTGAAGCTAACTCGATTGATTTGACTGCATTTGAATCTATATCACTTATATCGCAATTATCAGAAGTTAAATCATTTGTTTCTCATGTATTTGAAGCTAAGCCGTTTATTTCGCATTGATTTGAAGCTAAATCATATGTTTCGCATGGATTTGAAGCTAACTCCTTTTTTTCGCCTGTATTTGAAGATAAATCATGTATATCACAAGTATTTGAAGCTAAACCATTTGTTTCGGATGGATTTGAAGATAAGCCTTCTACTTCGCATTGATTTAAATCTAAATCGTGTGTATGACATGGATTTGAAGCTAACTCGTTTGTTTCGCCTGCATTTGAAGTTAAGTCATGTATATCACAAGTATTTGAAGCTAAACCATTTGTTTCGCATGGATTTGAAGATAATCCTCCTACTTCGCATTAATTTGAAGCTAACTCGCTTGATTCGACTGCATTTGAATCTATATCACTTCTATCGCAATTATCTGAAGATAAATCATTTGTTTCTCATGTATTTGAAGCTAAGCCGTTTATTTCGCATTGATTTGAAGCTAAATCATATGTTTCGCATGGATTTGAAGCTAACTCCTTTTTTCGCCTGTATTTGAAGATAAATCATGTATATCACAAGTATTTGAAGCTAAACCATTCGCTTCGCGTGGATTTGAAGCAAAGCCTTCAACTTCGCATTGACTTGAAGTTAAATCATGTGTTTCGCTTGGATTTGAAGCTAACACGTTTGTTTCGCATGCAGTTGAAGCTAAATCATGTATATCACAAGTATTTGAAGCTAAACCATTTGTTTCGGATGGATTTGAAGATAAGCCTTCTACTTCGCATTGATTTAAATCTAAATCGTGTGTATGACATGGATTTGAAGCTAACTCGTTTGTTTCGCCTGCATTTGAAGTTAAATCGTGTATATCACAAGTATTTGAAGCTAAACCATTTGTTTCGCATGGATTTGAAGATAATCCTCCTACTTCGCATTAATTTGAAGCTAACTCGATTGATTCGACTGCATTTGAATCTATATCACTTATATCGCAATTACCTGAACATAAATCATTTGTTTCTCATCTATTTGAAGCTAAGCCGTCTATTTCGCATTGATTTGAACCTAAATAATGTGTTTCGCTTCGATTTGAAGGTAAAGCGTTTGTTTCGTATGCAGTTGAAGCTAAATCATGTATATAACAAGTATTTGAAGCTAAACCATTTGTTTCTCATGTATTTGAAGCTAAGCGTTCCACTTCGCATTGATTTGAAGCTAACTCGATTGATTCGACTGCATTTGAATCTATATCACTTACATCGCAATTATCTGAAGATAAATCATTTGTTTCTCATGTATTTGAAGATAAGCCTTGTACTTCGCATTGATTTGAAGCTAAATCGTGTTTTTCGCATGGATTTGAAGCTAACTCGTTTGTTTCGCATGCAGTTAAAGCAAAATCATGTATATCAGAAGTTTTTGAAGCTAACCATTCGTTTCGCATGGATTTGAAGTTAAGCCTTCGACTTCGCATTGATTTGTAGCTAAATCATGTGTTCCGCCTGCATTTCAAGATAACACGATTGTTTCGCATGCAGTTGAAGCTAAATCGTGTATATCACAAGTATTTGAACCTAAACCATTTGTTTCGCATGGATTCGAAAATCGGCCTTCTATTTCGCATTGATTTGAAGCTAAATCATGCGTTTCGTATGGAATTGAAGCTATCTCGTTTGTTTCGCATGGATTTGACGCTAACTCGATTGCTTCCCATGCATTTGAAGCTAAATCATATATATCACAAATATTTGAAGCTAAACCATTTGTTTCGCATGGACTTGAAGTTAAGCCTCCTACTTCGTATTGATTTGAAGGTAAATCATGTATTCGCTTGGATTTGAAGCCAACTCGTTTGTTTCGCCAGCAGATGAAGCTAAATCATGTATATCACAATTATTTGAAGCTGAACCATCTGTTTCGCATGGATTTGAAGCTAAGCCGTCTAATTCGCATTGAT
This sequence comes from Megalopta genalis, assembly GCF_051020955.1. Classification (NCBI taxonomy): domain Eukaryota; kingdom Metazoa; phylum Arthropoda; class Insecta; order Hymenoptera; family Halictidae; genus Megalopta; species Megalopta genalis. Next base: position 73,831 of record NW_027476546.1, on the reverse strand, counting down.
TTGAAGATGAATCATGTGTTACGCTTGGATTTGAAGCTCACTCGTTTGTTTCGCCTGCATTTGAAGCTATATCACTTATATCGCAAGTATATGAATCTAAATAATTTCGGTCGCATGGATTTGATGCTAATCCTTCTACTTCGCACTGATTTCAAGCTAAATCATGTGTTTCGCTTGGATTTGAAGATAACTCGTTTGTTTCGCATGCAGTTTAGGCTATATCACTTATATTCGCAAGTATTTGAAGGTCAATCATTCGTTTCGCATGGATTTGAAGCTAAGCCTTCTACTTCGCATGAATTTGAATCTAAATCATGTGTTTAGCTTGGTTTTGAAGCTAACTCGTTTGTTTCGCATGCAGTTGAAGCTAAATCATGTATATCACAAGTATTTGAAGCTAAACCATTCGCCTCTCATGGATTTGAAGCAAAGCCTTCAACTTCACATTGATTTGAAGATAAATCATGTGTTTCGCTTGGATTTGAAGCTAACTCGTTTTTTTTCGCCTGTATTTGGAGATAAATCATGTATATCACAAATATTTGAAGCTGAACCATTCGCTTCGCATGGATTTGAAGCAAAGCCTTCAACTTCGCATTGATTTGAAGATAAATCATGTGTTTCGCTTGGATTTGAAGCTAACTCGTTTGTTTCGCCTGCATTTGAAGCTAAATCATGTATATCACAATTATTTGAAGGTGAACCATTTGTTTCGCATGGATTTGAAGCTAAGGCTTCTACTGCGCATTGATTTGAAGCTAAATCATGTATTTTGCTTGGATTTGAAGCTAACTCGTTTGTTTCGAATGCAGTTGAATCTAAATCATGTATATCACATATATTTGAAGCTGAACAATTGTTTCGCATGAATATTAAGCTAAACCATGTGTTTCGAATGAATTTGAAGCTAAATCATGTGTTTTGCATGGATTTGAAGCTAATTCGTTTATTTCGCCTGCATGTGAACCAATATCACTTATATTCGCCAGTATTTGAAGATAAATCATTCGTTTCGCATGGATCTGAAGCTAAGCCTCCTACTTCGTATTGATTTGAAGATAAATCATGTATTCGCTTGGATTTGAAGCCAACTCGTTTGTTTCGCCTGCAGTTGAAGCTAAATCATGTATATCACAATTATTTGAAGGTGAACCATTTGTTTCGCATGGATTTGAAGCTAAGGCTTCTACTGCGCATTGATTTGATGCTAAATCATGTATTTTGCTTGGATTTGAAGCTAACTCGTTTGTTTCGAATGCAGTTGAATCTAAATCATGTATATCACATATATTTGAAGCTGAACAATTGTTTCGCATGAATATTAAGCTAAACCATGTGTTTCGAATGAATTTGAAGCTAAATCATGTGTTTTGCATGGATTTGAAGCTAATTCGTTTATTTCGCCTGCATGTGAACCAATATCACTTATATTCGCCAGTATTTGAAGATAAATCATTCGTTTCGCATGGATCTGAAGCTAAGCCTCCTACTTCGTATTGATTTGAAGATAAATCATGTATTCGCTTGGATTTGAAGCCAACTCGTTTGTTTCGCCTGCAGTTGAAGCTAAATCATGTATATCACAATTATTTGAAGCTGAACCATTTGTTTCGCATGGATTTGAAGCTAAGCCTTCTACAACGCATTTATTTGATACCAAGTCACGTGTTTCGCATTGATTTGAAGATAACTCGTTTGTTTCGTCTGCATTTGTACCAATATCATTTATATTCGCCAGTATTTGAAGGAAATTCATTCGTTTCGCATGGATTTGAAGCTAAGCCTCCTAGTTCGTATTGATTTGAAGCTAAATCATGTATTCGCTTGGTTTGAATCCAACTCGTTCGTATCGCCTGCAGTTGAAGCTAAATCATGTATATCACAATTATTTGAAGTTGAACCATTTGTTTCGCATGGATTTGAAGCTAAGCCTTCTACTGCGCATTGATTTGAAGCTAAATCATGTGTTTCGCTTGGATTTGAAGCTACCTCGTTTGTTTCGAATGCAGTTGAATCTAAATCATGTATATCACATATATTTGAAGCTGAACAATTGTTTCGCATGAATATTAAGCTAAACCATGTGTTTCGAATGAATTTGAAGCTAAATCATGTGTTTCGCATGGATTTGTAGCTAACTCGATTGTTTCGCCTGCATTTGAAGCTACATCATGTATATCACAAGTATTTGAAGCAAAACCATTTGATTTCGTATGGTTTCGAATATATGCCTTCTACTTCGCATTGACTTGAAGCTAAATCATGTGTTTTCCCTGGATTTGAAGCTAACTCGTTTGTTTCGCCTGCAGTAGAAGCTAAATCATGTATATCACAATTATTTGAAGGTGAACCATTTGTTTCGCATGGATTTGAAGCTAAGGCTTCTACTGCGCATTGATTTGTAGCTAAATCATGTATTTTGCTTGGATTTGAAGCTAACTCGTTTGTTTCGAATGGAGTTGAATCTAAATCATGTATATCACATATATTTGAAGCTGAACAATTGTTTCGCATGAATATTAAGCTAAACCATGTGTTTCGAATGAATTTGAAGCTAAATCATGTGTTTTGCATGGATTTGAAGCTAATTCGTTTATTTCGCCTGCATGTGAACCAATATCACTTATATTCGCCAGTATTTGAAGATAAATCATTCGTTTCGCATGGATCTGAAGCTAAGCCTCCTACTTCGTATTGATTTGAAGATAAATCATGTATTCGCTTGGATTTGAAGCCAACTCGTTTGTTTTCGCCTGCAGTTGAAGCTAAATCATGTATATCACAATTATTTGAAGGTGAACCATCTGTTTCGCATGGATTGAAGCTAAGCCTTCTACAACGCATTTATTTGATGCCAAGTCACGTGTTTCGCATTGATTTGAAGATAACTCGTTTGTTTCGTCTGCATTTGTACCAATATCATTTATATTCGCCAGTATTTGAAGGAAATTCATTCGTTTCGCATGGATTTGAAGCTAAGCCTCCTAGTTCGTATTGATTTGTAGCAAAATCATGTATTCGCTTGGTTTTGAATCCAACTCGTTCGTATCGCCTGCAGTTGAAGCTAAATCATGTATATCACAATTATTTGAAGTTGAACCATTTGTTTCGCATGGATTTGAAGCTAAGCCTTCTACTGCGCATTGATTTGAAGCTAAATCATGTGTTTCGCTTGGATTTGAAGCTACCTCGTTTGTTTCGAATGCAGTTGAATCTAAATCATGTATATCACATATATTTGAAGCTGAACAATTGTTTCGCATGAATATTAAGCTAAACCATGTGTTTCGAATGAATTTGAAGCTAAACCATTTTATTCGCATGGATTTGAAGCTAAGCCTTCTACTTCGCATTGATTTGAAGCTAAATAATGTGTTTCGCATGAATTTGAAGCCAGCTCGTTGGTTTCTCATGCAGTTGAAGCTAAATCATGTATATCACAAGTATGTGAAGCTTAAGCATTTTATTCGCATGGATTTGAAGCTAAGCGTTCTACTTCGCATTGATTTGAAGATAAATCATGTATTCGCTTGCATTTAAGCCAACTCGTTTGATTCGCATGCAGTTGACGCTATATCACTTATATTCGCAAGTATTTGAAGATAAATTACTCGTTTCGCATGGATTTGAAGCTAAGCCTCCTGCTTCGTATTGATTTGAAGCTAAGTCATGTATTCGCTTGGATTTGAAGCCAACTCGTTTGTTTCGCCTGCAGTTGAAGCTAAATCATGTATATCACAATTATTTGAAGCTGAACCATTTGTTTCACATGGATTTGAAGCTAAGCCGTCTACTTCGCATTGATTTGAAGATGAATCATGTGTTTCGCTTGGATTTGAAGTTCACTCTTTTGTTTCGCCTGCATTTGAAGCTATATCACTTATATTCGCAAGTGTTTGAAACCAAATAATTCGTTTCGTATGGTTTTAAAGCTAAGCCTTCTAGTTCGCATTAATTTGCAGCTAAATCATGTGTTCCTTATGGATTTCAAGATAACTCGTTTGTTGCGCATGCAGTTGAATCTAAATCATATATATCACAAGTATTTGATGTTAAACCATTTGGATCGCATTGATTTGAAGCTACGCCTTCTACTTCGCATTGATTTGATGTTAAATCATGTGTCTCCTTAGGTATGAAGCTAAATCGTTTGTTTCGCATGCAGCGGAAGTTAAATCATGTATATCACAAGTATTTGAAGCTATACCATTTGATTCGCAAGAATTTGTAACCAAGCCATCTACTTAGCATTAATTTGAAGCTAAATAATGTGTTCCGCTGGGATTTGAAGCTAAGCCTTCTACTTGACATTGATTTGAATTTAAATCATGTGTTTCTCTTGGATTTGAAGCTAACATGTTTGTTTCGCAAGCAGTTGAAGCTAGATCATGTTTATCACAAGTATCTGAATCTAAACCATCTGTTTCGCAAGAATATGAATCTATGAATCTAAACCATGTGTTTCGCATGAATTTGAAGCTAAATCATTTGAAGCTCGATTCATCTTGAAGCGAGCCGCACTCCGAGCCCTCGAGGTCGCCCGGTCTATCGACCCGATGTACTAGACCGTCCGGTGAGTGCCTTTTGTAAACCGCCTATTCGCGAACGCATGAGATCCCGGTAATACACCGAACGTACGAGTCGCGTGTGTACCCAAAGGTTTGCAACGTACGTCTTGATCCGCGGTATTCGTGCGAATATATATATTTTTCGGGAAACGACGCCGCGGGACGTAACACTAAATAGTTCATTTCGCATGAATTTGAAGCTAAATCGTTTGTTGAAAATCGCTCTTTCGCACGAATTTCAATCGAAATCGTGTGTTTCGCATGATATTGAAGCTAAATCGTATGTTTCGCGTTGATTTAAAGCTAATTCGTGTATTTCGCATTAATCTGAAGCTAAATTGTTCATTTCGCATGAATTTGAAGCTAAATCGTTTGTTTAAAATCCCTATTTCGCAAGAATTTGAAGCGAAATCTTGTATATCGCATGATATTTCTGCTAAATTGTATGTTTCGCGTTGATTTAAAGCTAATTCGTGTATTTCGCATGAATCTGAAGCTAAATTGTTCATTTCGCATGAATTTGTAGCTAAATCGTTTGTTTAAAATCGCTATTTCGCAGGAATTTGAAGCGAAATCGTGTATATCGCATGATATTTCTGCTAAATCGTATGTTTCGCGTTGATTTAAAGCTAGTTCGTGTATTTCGCATTAATCTGAAGCTAAATTGTTCATATCACATGAATTTGAAGCTAAATCGTTTGTTTAAAATCGCTATTTCGCACGAATTTGAAGCGAAATCGTGTATATCGAATGATATTGAAGCTAAATCGTATCTTTCGCGTTGATTTAAAGCTAATTCGTGTATTTCGCATGAATCTGAAGCAAAATTTTTCATTTCGCATGAATTTGAAGCTAAATCGTTTGTTTAAAATCGCTATTTCGCAAGAATTTGAAGCGAAATCGTGTGTTTCGCATGATATTGAAGCTAAATCGTATGTTTCGCGTTGATTTAAAGCTAATTCGTGTATTTCGCATTAATCTGAACCTAAATTGTTCATTTCGCATGAATTTGAAGCTAAATCGTTTGTTTAAAATCTCTATTTCGCACGAATTTGAAGCGAAATCGTGTGTCTCGCATGATATTGACGATAAATCGTATGTTTCGCATTGATTTAAAGCTAATTCGTGTATTTCGCATGAATCTGAAGCAAAATTGTTCATTTCGCATGAATTTGAAGATAAATCGTTTGTTTAAAATCGCTATTTCGCAAGAATTTGAAGCGAAATCGTGTATATCGCATGATATTTCTGCTAAATCGTATGTTTCGCGTTGATTTAAAGCTAATTCATGTATTTCGCATTAATCTGAAGCTAAATTGTTCATATCACATGAATTTGAAGCTAAATCGTTTGTTTAAAATCGCTATTTCGCACGAATTTGAAGCGAAATCTTGTATATCGCATGATATTTCTGCTAAATCGTATGTTTCGCGTTGATTTAAAGCTTATTCGTGTATTTCGCATTAATCTGAAGCTAAATTGTTCATATCACATGAATTTGAAGCTAAATCGTTTGTTTAAAATCGCTATTTCGCACGAATTTGAAGCGAAATCGTGTATATCGCATGATATTTCTGCTAAATCGTATGTTTCGCGTTGATTTAAACCTAATTCGTGTATTTCGCATTAATCTGAAGCTAAATTGTTCATATCACATGAATTTGAAGTTAAATCGTTTGTTTAAAATCGCTATTTCGCACGAATTTGAAGCGAAATCGTGTATATCGCATGATATTGAAGCTAAATCGTATGTTTCGCGTTGACTTAAAGCTAATTCGTGTATTTCGCATGAATCTGAAGCTAAATTGTTCATTTCGCATGAATTTGAAGCTAAATAGTTTGTTTAAAATCTCTATTTCGCACGAATTTGAATCGAAATCGTGTGTTTGGCATGATATTCAAGTTACATCGCATGTTTCGCGTTGATTTAAAGCTAATTCGTGTATTTCGCATGAAGCTGAAGCTAAATTGTTCATTTCGCATGAATTTGAAGATAAATCTTTGTTTAAAATCTCTATTTCGCACGAATTTGAAGCGAAATCGTGTATATCGCATGATATTTCTGCTAAATCGTATGTTTCGCGTTGATTTAAACCTAATTCGTGTATTTCGCATTAATCTGAAGCTAAATTGTTCATATCACATGAATTTGAAGTTAAATCGTTTGTTTAAAATCGCTATTTCGCACGAATTTGAAGCGAAATCGTGTATATCGCATGATATTGAAGCTAAATCGTATGTTTCGCGTTGACTTAAAGCTAATTCGTGTATTTCGCATGAATCTGAAGCTAAATTGTTCATTTCGCATGAATTTGAAGCTAAATAGTTTGTTTAAAATCTCTATTTCGCACGAATTTGAATCGAAATCGTGTGTTTGGCATGATATTCAAGTTACATCGCATGTTTCGCGTTGATTTAAAGCTAATTCGTGTATTTCGCATGAAGCTGAAACAAAATTGTTCATTTCGCATGAATTTGAAGCTAAATCGTTTGTTTAAAATCGCTATTTCGCAAGAATTTGAAGCGAAATCGTGTATATCGCATGATATTGAAGATAAATCGTATGTTTCGCGTTGATTTAGAGCTAATTCGTGTATTTCGCATTAATCTGAAGCTAAATTGTTCATATCACATGAATTTGAAGCTAAATCGTTTGTTTAAAATCGCTATTTCGAACGAATTGAAGCGAAATCTGGTACATCGCATGATATTTCTGTTAAATCGTATGTTTCGCGTTGATTTAGAGCTAATTCGTGTATTTCGCATTAATCTGAAGCTAAATAGTTCATTTCGCATGAATTTGAAGCTAAATCGTTTGTTGAAAATCGCTCTTTTCGCACGAATTTCAATCGAAATCGTGTGTTTCGCATGATATTGAAGCTAAATCGTATGTTTCGCGTTGATTTAAAGCTAATTCGTGTATTTCGCATTAATCTGAAGCTAAATTGTTCATTTCGCATGAATTTGAAGCTAAATCATTGTTTAAAATCTCTATTTCGCTCGAATTTGAAGCGAAATCGTGTGTTTCGCATGATATTGACGATAAATCGTATGTTTTCGCGTTGATTTAAAGCTAATTCGTGTATTTCGCATGAATCTGAAGCTAAATTGTTCATTTCGCATGAATTTGAAGCTAAATCGTTTGTTTAAAATCGCTATTTCTCACGAATTTGAAGCGAAATCGTGTATATCGCATGATATTTCTGCTAAATCGTATGTTTCGCGTTCATTTAAAGCTATTTCATGTATTTCGCATTAATCTGAAGCTAAATTGTTCATATCACATGAATTTGTAGCTAATCGTTTGTTTAAAATCGCTATTTCGAACGAATTTGAAGCGAAATCGTGTATATCGTTTGATATTGAAGTTAAATCGTTTGTTTCGCGTTCATTTAAAGCTAATTCGTGTATTTCGCATGAATCTGAAGCTAAATTGTTCATTTCGCATGAATTGGAAACTAAATCGTTTGTTTAAAATCGCTATTTCGAACGAATTTGAAGCGAAATCGTGTACATCGTTTGATATTGAAGTTAAATCGTTTGTATCGCGTTCATTTAAAGCTATTTCATGTATTTCGCATTAATCTGAAGCTAAATTGTTCATATCACATGAATTTGTAGCTAAATCGTTTGTTTAAAATCGCTATTTCGAACGAATTTGAAGCGAAATCGTGTATATCGTTTGATATTGAAGTTAAATCGTTTGTTTCGCGTTCATTTAAAGCTAATTCGTGTATTTCGCATGAATCTGAAGCTAAATTGTTCATTTCGCATGAATTGGAAACTAAATCGTTTGTTTAAAATCGCTATTTCGACGAATTTGAAGCGAAATCGTGTACATCGTTTGATATTGAAGTTAAATCGTTTGTATCGCGTTCATTTAAAGCTAATTCGTGTATTTCGCATTAATCTGAAGCTAAATTGTTCATTTCGCATGAATTTGAAGCTAAATCATTGTTTAAAATCTCTATTTCGCTCGAATTTGAAGCGAAATCGTGTGTTTCGCATGATATTGACGATAAATCGTATGTTTCGCGTTGATTTAAAGCTAATTCGTGTATTTCGCATGAATCTGAAGCTAATTGTTCATTTCGCATGAATTTGAAGCTAAATCGTTTGTTTAAAATCGCTATTTCTCACGAATTTGAAGCGAAATCGTGTATATCGCATGATATTTCTGCTAAATCGTATGTTTCGCGTTCATTAAAGCTATTTCATGTATTTCGCATTAATCTGAAGCTAAATTGTTCATATCACATGAATTTGTAGCTAAATCGTTTGTTTAAAATCGCTATTTCGAACGAATTTGAAGCGAAATCGTGTATATCGTTTGATATTGAAGTTAAATCGTTTGTTTCGCGTTCATTTAAAGCTAATTCGTGTATTCGCATGAATCTGAAGCTAAATTGTTCATTTCGCATGAATTGGAAACTAAATCGTTTGTTTAAAATCGCTATTTCGAACGAATTTGAAGCGAAATCGTGTACATCGTTTGATATTGAAGTTAAATCGTTTTGTATCGCGTTCATTTAAAGCTATTTCATGTATTTCGCATTAATCTGAGCTAAATTGTTCATATCACATGAATTTGTAGCTAAATCGTTTGTTTAAAATCGCTATTTCGAACGAATTTGAAGCGAAATCGTGTATATCGTTTGATATTGAAGTTAAATCGTTTGTTTCGCGTTCATTTAAAGCTAATTCGTGGATTTCGCATGAATCTGAAGCTAAATTGTTCATTTCGCATGAATTGGAAACTAAATCGTTTGTTTAAAATCGCTATTTCGAACGAATTTGAAGCGAAATCGTGTACATCGTTTGATATTGAAGTTAAATCGTTTGTATCGCGTTCATTTAAAGCTAATTCGTGTATTTCGCATGAATCTGAAGCTAAATTGTTCATTTCGCATGAATTTGAAGCTAAATCGTTTGTTTAAAATCGCTATTTCTCACGAATTTGAAGCGAAATCGTGTATATCGCTTGATATTGAAGTTAAATTGTATGTTTCGCGTTGATTAAAAGCTAATTCGTGTATTTCGCATGAATCTGAAGCTAAATTGTTCATATCACATGAATTTGTAGCTAAATCGTTTGTTTAAAATCTCTATTTCGCACGAATTTGAAGCGAAATCGTGTGTTTCGCATGATATTGACGATAAATCGTATGTTTCGCGTTGATTTAAAGCTAATTCGTGTATTTCGCATTAATCTGAACCTAAATTGTTCATTTCGCATGAATTTGAAGCTAAATCTTTGTTTAAAATCTCTATTTCGCACGAATTTCAATCGAAATCGTGTGTTTCGCATGATATTGAAGCTAAATCGTATGTTTCGCGTTGATTTAAAGCTAATTCGTGTAGTTCGCATTAATCTGAAGCTAATTTGTTCATTTCGCATAAATTTGAAGCTAAATCTTTGTTTAAAATCTCTATTCGCACGAATTTGAAGCGAAATCGTGTGTTTCGCATGATATTGACGATGAATCGTATGTTTCGCGTTGATTTAAAGCTAATTCGTGTATTTCGCATGAATCTGAAGCTAAATTGTTCATTTCGCATGAATTGGAAACTAAATCGTTTGTTTAAAATCGCTATTTCGAACGAATTGAAGCGAAATCGTGTACATCGTTTGATATTGAAGTTAAATCGTTTGTATCGCGTTCATTTAAAGCTAATTCGTGTATTTCGCATGAATCTGAAGCTAAATTGTTCATTTCGCATGAATTTGAAGCTAAATCGTTTGTTTAAAATCGCTATTTCTCACGAATTTGAAGCGAAATCGTGTATATCGCTTGATATTGAAGTTAAATTGTATGTTTCGCGTTGATTAAAAGCTAATTCGTGTATTTCGCATGAATCTGAAGCTAAATTGTTCATATCACATGAATTTGTAGCTAAATCGTTTGTTTAAAATCTCTATTTCGCACGAATTTGAAGCGAAATCGTGTGTTTCGCATGATATTGACGATAAATCGTATGTTTCGCGTTGATTTAAAGCTAATTCGTGTATTTCGCATTAATCTGAACCTAAATTGTTCATTTCGCATGAATTTGAAGCTAAATCTTTGTTTAAAATCTCTATTTCGCACGAATTTCAATCGAAATCGTGTGTTTCGCATGATATTGAAGCTAAATCGTATGTCTCGCGTTGATTTAAAGCTAATTCGTGTAGTTCGCATTAATCTGAAGCTAATTTGTTCATTTCGCATAAATTTGAAGCTAAATCTTTGTTTAAAATCTCTATTTCGCACGAATTTGAAGCGAAATCGTGTGTTCGCATGATATTGACGATGAATCGTATGTTTCGCGTTGATTTAAAGCTAATTCGTGTATTTCGCATTAATCTGAACCTAAATTGTTCATTTCGCATGAATTTGAAGCTAAATCGTTTGTTTAAAATCTCTATTTCGCACGAATTTGAAGCGAAATCGTGTGTCTCGCATGATATTGACGATAAATCGTATGTTTCGCATTGATTTAAAGCTAATTAGTGTATTTCGCATGAATCTGAAGCAAAATTGTTCATTTCGCATGAATTTGAAGATAAATCGTTTGTTTAAAATCGCTATTTCGCAAGAATTTGAAGCGAAATCGTGTATATCGCATGATATTTCTGCTAAATCGTATGTTTCGCGTTGATTTAAAGCTAATTCATGTATTTCGCATTAATCTGAAGCTAAATTGTTCATATCACATGAATTTGAAGCTAAATCGTTTGTTTAAAATCGCTATTTCGCACGAATTTGAAGCGAAATCTTGTATATCGCATGATATTTCTGCTAAATCGTATGTTTCGCGTTGATTTAAAGCTTATTCGTGTATTTCGCATTAATCTGAAGCTAAATTGTTCATATCACATGAATTTGAAGCTAAATCGTTTGTTTAAAATCGCTATTTCGCAAGAATTTGAAGCGAAATCGTGTATATCGCATGATATTTCTGCCACATCGTATGTTTCGCGTTGATTTAAAGCTAATTCGTGTATTTCGCATGAATCTGAAGCTAATTGTTCATTTCGCATGAATTTGAAGCTAAATCGTTTGTTTAAAATCGCTATTTCTCACGAATTTGAAGCGAAATCGTGTATATCGCTTGATATTGAAGTTAAATCGTATGTTTCGCGTTGATTTAAAGCTAATTCGTGTATTTCGCATGAATCTGAAGCTAAATTGTTCATATCACATGAATTTGTAGCTAAATCGTTTGTTTAAAATCGCTATTTCGCACGAATTTGAAGCGAAGTCGTGTATATCGTTTGATATTGAAGCTAAATCGTATGTTTCGCGTTGATTTAAAGCTAATTCGTGTATTTCGCATTAATCTGAAGCTAAATTGTTCATTTCGCATGAATTTGAAGATAAATCTTTGTTTAAAATCTCTATTTCGCACGAATTTGAAGCGAAATCGTGTATATCGCATGATATTCTGCTAAATCGCATGTTTCGCGTTGATTTAAAGCTAATTCGTGTATTTCGCATTAATCTGAAGCTAAATTGTTCATATCACATGAATTTGAAGTTAAATCGTTTGTTTAAAATCGCTATTTCGCACGAATTTGAAGCGAAATCGTGTATATCGCATGATATTGAAGCTAAATCGTATGTTTCGCGTTGACTTAAAGCTAATTCGTGTAATTTCGCAAGAATCTGAAGCTAAATTGTTCATTTCGCATGAATTTGAAGCTAAATAGTTTGTTTAAAATCTCTATTTCGCACGAATTTGAATCGAAATCGTGTGTTTGGCATGATATTCAAGTTACATCGCATGTTTCGCGTTGATTTAAAGCTAATTCGTGTATTTCGCATGAAGCTGAAACAAAATTGTTCATTTCGCATGAATTTGAAGCTAAATCGTTTGTTTAAAATCGCTATTTCGCAAGAATTTGAAGCGAAATCGTGTATATCGCATGATATTGAAGATAAATCGTATGTTTCGCGTTGATTTAGAGCTAATTCGTGTATTTCGCATTAATCTGAAGCTAAATTGTTCATATCACATGAATTTGAAGCTAAATCGTTTGTTTAAAATCGCTATTTCGAACGAATTTGAAGCGAAATCTGGTACATCGCATGATATTTCTGTTAAATCGTATGTTTCGCGTTGATTTAGAGCTAATTCGTGTATTTCGCATTAATCTGAAGCTAAATAGTTCATTTCGCATGAATTTGAAGCTAAATCGTTTGTTGAATATCGCTCTTTCGCACGAATTTCAATCGAAATCGTGTGTTTCGCATGATATTGAAGCTAAATCGTATGTTTCGCGTTGATTTAAAGCTAATTCGTGTATTTCGCATTAATCTGAAGCTAAATTGTTCATTTCGCATGAATTTGAAGCTAAATCATTGTTTTTAAAATCTCTATTTCGCTCGAATTTGAAGCGAAATCGTGTTTCGCATGATATTGACGATAAATCGTATGTTTCGCGTTGATTTAAAGCTAATTCGTGTATTTCGCATGAATCTGAAGCTAAATTGTTCATTTCGCATGAATTTGAAGCTAAATCGTTTGTTTAAAATCGCTATTTCTCACGAATTTGAAGCGAAATCGTGTATATCGCATGATATTTCTGCTAAATCGTATGTTTCGCGTTCATTTAAAGCTATTTCATGTATTTCGCATTAATCTGAAGCTAAATTGTTCATATCACATGAATTTGTAGCTAAATCGTTTGTTTAAAATCGCTATTTCGAACGAATTTGAAGCGAAATCGTGTATATCGTTTGATATTGAAGTTAAATCGTTTGTTTCGCGTTCATTTAAAGCTAATTCGTGTATTTCGCATGAATCTGAAGCTAAATTGTTCATTCGCATGAATTGGAAACTAAATCGTTTGTTTAAAATCGCTATTTCGAACGAATTTGAAGCGAAATCGTGTACATCGTTTGATATTGAAGTTAAATCGTTTGTATCGCGTTCATTTAAAGCTATTTCATGTATTTCGCATTAATCTGAAGCTAAATTGTTCATATCACATGAATTTGTAGCTAAATCGTTTGTTTAAAATCGCTATTTCGAACGAATTTGAAGCGAAATCGTGTATATCGTTTGATATTGAAGTTAAATCGTTTGTTTCGCGTTCATTTAAAGCTAATTCGTGTATTTCGCATGAATCTGAAGCTAAATTGTTCATTTCGCATGAATTGGAAACTAAATCGTTTGTTTAAAATCGCTATTTCGAACGAATTTGAAGCGAAATCGTGTACATCGTTTGATATTGAAGTTAAATCGTTTGTATCGCGTTCATTTAAAGCTAATTCGTGTATTTCGCATTAATCTGAAGCTAAATTGTTCATTTCGCATGAATTTGAAGCTAAATCATTGTTTAAAATCTCTATTTCGCTCGAATTTGAAGCGAAATCGTGTGTTTCGCATGATATTGACGATAAATCGTATGTTTCGCGTTGATTTAAAGCTAATTCGTGTATTTCGCATGAATCTGAAGCTAAATTGTTCATTTCGCATGAATTTGAAGCTAAATCGTTTGTTTAAAATCGCTATTTCTCACGAATTTGAAGCGAAATCGTGTATATCGCATGATATTTCTGCTAAATCGTATGTTTCGCGTTCATTTAAAGCTATTTCATGTATTTCGCATTAATCTGAAGCTAAATTGTTCATATCACATGAATTTGTAGCTAAATCGTTTGTTTAAAATCGCTATTTCGAACGAATTTGAAGCGAAATCGTGTATATCGTTTGATATTGAAGTTAAATCGTTTGTTTCGCGTTCATTTAAAGCTAATTCGTGTATTTCGCATGAATCTGAAGCTAAATTGTTCATTTCGCATGAATTGGAAACTAAATCGTTTGTTTAAAATCGCTATTTCGAACGAATTTGAAGCGAAATCGTGTACATCGTTTGATATTGAAGTTAAATCGTTTGTATCGCGTTCATTTAAAGCTATTTCATGTATTTCGCATTAATCTGAAGCTAAATTGTTCATATCACATGAATTTGTAGCTAAATCGTTTGTTTAAAATCGCTATTTCGAACGAATTTGAAGCGAAATCGTGTATATCGTTTGATATTGAAGTTAAATCGTTTGTTTCGCGTTCATTTAAAGCTAATTCGTGGATTTCGCATGAATCTGAAGCTAAATTGTTCATTTCGCATGAATTGGAAACTAAATCGTTTGTTTAAAATCGCTATTTCGAACGAATTTGAAGCGAAATCGTGTACATCGTTTGATATTGAAGTTAAATCGTTTGTATCGCGTTCATTTAAAGCTAATTCGTGTATTTCGCATGAATCTGAAGCTAAATTGTTCATTTCGCATGAATTTGAAGCTAAATCGTTTGTTTAAAATCGCTATTTCTCACGAATTTGAAGCGAAATCGTGTATATCGCTTGATATTGAAGTTAAATTGTATGTTTCGCGTTGATTAAAAGCTAATTCGTGTATTTCGCATGAATCTGAAGCTAAATTGTTCATATCACATGAATTTGTAGCTAAATCGTTTGTTTAAAATCTCTATTTCGCACGAATTTGAAGCGAAATCGTGTGTTTCGCATGATATTGACGATAAATCGTATGTTTCGCGTTGATTTAAAGCTAATTCGTGTATTTCGCATTAATCTGAACCTAAATTGTTCATTTCGCATGAATTTGAAGCTAAATCTTTGTTTAAAATCTCTATTTCGCACGAATTTCAATCGAAATCGTGTGTTTCGCATGATATTGAAGCTAAATCGTATGTTTCGCGTTGATTTAAAGCTAATTCGTGTAGTTCGCATTAATCTGAAGCTAATTTGTTCATTTCGCATAAATTTGAAGCTAAATCTTTGTTTAAAATCTCTATTTCGCACGAATTTGAAGCGAAATCGTGTGTTTCGCATGATATTGACGATGAATCGTATGTTTCGCGTTGATTTAAAGCTAATTCGTGTATTTCGCATGAATCTGAAGCTAAATTGTTCATTTCGCATGAATTGGAAACTAAATCGTTTGTTTAAAATCGCTATTTCGAACGAATTTGAAGCGAAATCGTGTACATCGTTTGATATTGAAGTTAAATCGTTTGTATCGCGTTCATTTAAAGCTAATTCGTGTATTTCGCATGAATCTGAAGCTAAATTGTTCATTTCGCATGAATTTGAAGCTAAATCGTTTGTTTAAAATCGCTATTTCTCACGAATTTGAAGCGAAATCGTGTATATCGCTTGATATTGAAGTTAAATTGTATGTTTCGCGTTGATTAAAAGCTAATTCGTGTATTTCGCATGAATCTGAAGCTAAATTGTTCATATCACATGAATTTGTAGCTAAATCGTTTGTTTAAAATCTCTATTTCGCACGAATTTGAAGCGAAATCGTGTGTTTCGCATGATATTGACGATAAATCGTATGTTTCGCGTTGATTTAAAGCTAATTCGTGTATTTCGCATTAATCTGAACCTAAATTGTTCATTTCGCATGAATTTGAAGTTAAATCTTTGTTTAAAATCTCTATTTCGCACGAATTTCAATCGAAATCGTGTGTTTCGCATGATATTGAAGCTAAATCGTATGTCTCGCGTTGATTTAAAGCTAATTCGTGTAGTTCGCATTAATCTGAAGCTAATTTGTTCATTTCGCATAAATTTGAAGCTAAATCTTTGTTTAAAATCTCTATTTCGCACGAATTTGAAGCGAAATCGTGTGTTTCGCATGATATTGACGATGAATCGTATGTTTCGCGTTGATTTAAAGCTAATTCGTGTATTTCGCATGAATCTGAAGCAAAATTGTTCATTTCGCATGAATTCGAAGCTAAATCGTTTGTATAAAATCGCTATTTCGCAAGAATTTGAATCGAAATCGTGTGTTCCGCATGATATTGAAGTAAAATCGTATGTTTCGCGTTGATTTAAAGCTAATTCGTGTATTTCGCAATGAACCAGAAGTTAAATAGTTCATATCACATCAATTGGAATCTATATCGTTTGTTTAAAATCGCTATTTCGCACGAATTTGAATCGAAATCGTGTGTCACGTCCCGCGACTGAAGCATTATTGTAAAATCGCGTCCCACGACAAAGCGTTATTGTAAAGACGGGTCGAGCGCCGGGCGCTCGAAAAATTTTGAGTTATGGTGTCAAATTACATCGCAATTTGACATCACTTGAGCGCTCGGCCCTTCAATTTAAAATTCCGAAAATGTACACTAAAACTAAAAGAATTTAAACTAAAAGTGTCAAAAACGTAACACCTCCCGAATACACCATATCGCTTTTAAAGATAGAACTATAAACTCACCACGAACGAGAATCACAGCTCGCCGAAAAAACAGTCGTAGAAACAGAAAACGAAAAACTAATAGCAAAAAGGTAATGAACGAACTGTGATTACACTCGCGACTGGTCTTAGCTAATACTATCGTACCGCACTGTCTAACACCTAAGACTCAACTGACGCGACGGCCGAACAATCGTAGCCATCCCCGCCAGCGAGTGTCCCCACTCAGTCGTTGTGGCGATGTCAATACTCTGATGGGAAGCGCAAGGCAGAAGTTGGCACACGGACCGTACGTGACTGCGATAAGGACCGGCGCGCCAGCGGATGCAGATAGGAAAGGTATGCGGCGAGACAAGCCGCGAAGACTCGGTCCCATGCAAAGTACGTGACTGCGATAAGGACCGGCGCGCCAGCGGATGCAGATAGGAAAGGTATGCGGCGAGACAAGCCGCGAAGACTCGGTCCCATGCAAAGTACGTGACTGCGATAAGGACCGGCACGCCAGCGGATGCAGGCAGCGAGAAGAGGCACGTAGACTCGGTCTCGCCGAGACGTAGTGACTGCGATAACAGTCGGCACACCTGCAAAATGCAGATGGGAATGGAATGCAGCGGGACAGCCCGCGAAGGCACAGTCACACGGGAACCCCCACCTGTCTGACCACTGGCTGCGGCCTATAAAAACACAGGCGAGGTCCGCAGAAGGCAGTCTTCCGAACAACAGTCTTCCGAACAGCAGTCTTCCGAACAACAGTCTTGCGAACAGAGTTCTATCTAACAGTCTACGAGTACATAAAAAGTCAAAGTGATCAAGTGATCAGCATCATCTAAGTAAATTAACGACGAATATACGCTAAGGTACTTATAAAATTTGTAAAACTCAGTGCATGGTTCTTTGTTCTAACGACAAGTTTGTACTTTTAATAAGTTTAAATTTAGTCCATTAGATAAAAATAGTTCAACCCATATTCAAACGTTTCAATTTCACTATTCTACTCAGTATTAACCAAGTGTGATTCTTCTTATTATTATTTACCTCTCTGGACTGGCACTTATTCTGCGTCCAATCGACGCTTATACTCCCAACCTAGCTGCGTCCAATCGACGCTTATACTCCCAACCTAGCTGCGTCCAATCGACGCTTATACTTCCAACCTAGCTGCGTCCAAGTGACGCTTATACGTGCCGAACAAGCTGCGTCCAAAGACGCTTATAATAATACTGAGAGAATAATAATAATAATAAGAATCCAATATATATATATATACATATAAGTAATCAAAATGAAAATTAATCTTTAGATGAATGATACCAAGAATAATAAACGTTCGAATAATAAACGTCGAGGGGGACGTAAGACAAAAATCATCCGAAAAATCCGCGCACTCCAACGGGAGGCTACAGTAAAATTTGAGCAGAGGCTCCGCGATATTGGGAGGGACCTGGCCGAGGAGGCACTGAGGCCAGATCCGTTCCCGGATTCTCCTTCGTCCGTGGAAGTTTACGACCCGGTAACGGAGAAAGACCGTTATCACGACGACGAGTTGGAGCGCCTCTTCCAAGAGGAAGATTTTCGTGACCCCGATTGGGACCCCCAATATTTTAACATCAATTTGTTAAACATTTAATTTTAATAAAATATCCACTAGTATCTTGAATGAGTGGTAAAACCATTTCATTTATTTCCCTTCAATTTCCCGAACTGCAACCGGTGTATGCAGGCAGGTTCGAAACTGCGAACAATCCTTTCAATCATTCATTCAATACTAACGATCGTAACACGTGTGTTTCGCATGATATTGAAGCTAAATCGTATGTTTCGCGTTCATTTAAAGCTAATTCGTGTATTTCGCATGAATCTGAAGCTAAATTGTTCATTTCGCATGAATTTGAAGCTAAATCTTTGTTTAAAATCACTATTTCGCACGAATTTGTAGCGAAATCGTGTGTTTCGCATGATATTGACGATAAATCGTATGTTTCGCATTGATTTAAAGCTAATTCGTGTATTTCGCATGAATCTGAAGCAAAATTGTTCATTTCGCATGAATTTGAAGCTAAATCGTTTGTTTAAAATCGCTATTTCGCAAGAATTTGAAGCGAAATCGTGTATATCGCATGATATTTCTGCTAAATCGTATGTTTCGCGTTGATTTAAAGCTAATTCGTGTATTTCGCATGAATCTGAAGCTAAATTGTTCATTTCGCATGAATTTGAAGCTAAATCGTTTGTTTAAAGTCGCTATTTCTCACGAATTTGAAGCGAAACCGTGTATATCGTTTGATATTGAAGTTAAATCGTTTGTATCGCGTTCATTTAAAGCTAATTCGTGTATTTCGCATGAATCTGAAGCTAAATTGTTCATTTCGCATGAATTTGAAGCTAAATCTTTGTTTAAAATCTCTATTTCGCACGAATTTGAAGCGAAATCGTGTGTTTCGCATGACATTGACGATAAATCGTATGTTTCGCATTGATTTAAAGCTAATTCGTGTATTTCGCATGAATCTGAAGCAAAATTCTTCATTTCACATGAATTTGAAGCTAAATCGTTTGTTTAAAATCTCTATTTCGCACGAATTTGAAGCGAAATCGTGTGTTTCGCATGATATTGAATCTAAATCGTATGTTTCGCGTTGATTTAAAGCTAATTCGTGTATTTCGCATGAATCTGAAGCTAAATTGTTCATTTCGCATGAATTTGAAGCTAGATCGTTTGTTTAAAATCGCTATTTCGCAAGAATTTGAAGCGAAATCGTGTATATCGCATGATATTTCTGCTAAATCGTATGTTTCGCGTTGATTCAAAGCTAATTCGTGTATTTCGCATGAATCTGAAGCTAAATTGTTCATTTCGCATGAATTTGAAGCTAAATCGTTTGTTTAAAATCGCTATTTCGCAAGAATTTGAAGCGAAATCGTGTATATCGCTTGTTATTGAAGCTAAATCGTATGTTTCGCGTTGATTTAAAGCTAATTCGTGTATTTCGCATTAATCTGAACCTAAATTGTTCATTTCGCATGAATTTGAAGCTAAATCGTTTGTTTAAAATCGCTATTTCGCAAGAATTTGAAGCGGAATCGTGTATATCGCATGATATTTCTGCTAAATCGTATGTTTCGCGTTGATTCAAAGCTAATTCGTGTATTTCGCATGAATCTGAAGCTAAATTGTTCATTTCGCATGAATTTGAAGCTAAATCGTTTGTTTAAAATCGCTATTTCGCAAGAATTTGAAGCGAAATCGTGTATATCGCTTGTTATTGAAGCTAAATCGTATGTTTCGCGTTGATTTAAAGCTAATTCGTGTATTTCGCATTAATCTGAACCTAAATTGTTCATTTCGCATGAATTTGAAGCTAAATCGTTTGTTTAAAATCTCTATTTCGCACGAATTTGAAGCGAAATCGTGTGTTTCGCATGATATTGACGATAAATCGTATGTTTCGCGTTGATTTAAAGCTAATTCGTGTATTTCGCATTAATCTGAACCTAAATTGTTCATTTCGCATGAATTTGAAGCTAAATCGTTTGTTTAAAATCTCTATTTCGCACGAATTTGAAGCGAAATCGCGTGTTTCGCATGATATTGACGATAAATCGTATGTTTCGCATTGATTTAAAGCTAATTCGTGTATTTCGCATGAATCTGAAGCAAAATTGTTCATTTCGCATGAATTTGAAGATAAATCGTTTGTTTAAAATCGCTATTTCGCAAGAATTTGAAGCGAAATCGTGTATATCGCATGATATTTCTGCTAAATCGTATGTTTCGCGTTGATTTAAAGCTAATTCGTGTATTTCGCATTAATCTGAAGCTAAATTGTTCATATCACATGAATTTGAAGCTAAATCGTTTGTTTAAAATCGCTATTTCGCACGAATTTGAAGCGAAATCGTGTATATCGCATGATATTCAAGCAAAATCGTATGTTTCGCGTTGATTTAAAGCTAATTCGTGTATTTCGCATGAATCTGAAGCAAAATTGTTCATTTCGCATGAATTTGAAGCTAAATCGTTTGTTTAAAATCACTATTTTGCAAGAATTTGAATCGAAATCGTGTATATCGCATGATATTTCTGCTAAATCGTATGTTTCGCGTTGATTTAAAGCTAATTCGTGTATTTCGCATGAATCTGAAGCTAAATTGTTCATTTCGCATGAATTTGTAGCTAAATCGTTTGTTTAAAATCGCTATTTCGCAGGAATTTGAAGCGAAATCGTGTATATCGCATGATATTTCTGCTAAATCGTATGTTTCGCGTTGATTTAAAGCTAGTTCGTGTATTTCGCATTAATCTGAAGCTAAATTGTTCATATCACATGAATTTGAAGCTAAATCGTTTGTTTAAAATCGCTATTTCGCACGAATTTGAAGCGAAATCGTGTATATCGCATGATATTGAAGCTAAATCGTATGTTTCGCGTTGATTTAAAGCTAATTCGTGTATTTCGCATGAATCTGAAGCAAAATTTTTCATTTCGCATGAATTTGAAGCTAAATCGTTTGTTTAAAATCGCTATTTCGCAAGAATTTGAAGCGAAATCGTGTGTTTCGCATGATATTGAAGCTAAATCGTATGTTTCGCGTTGATTTAAAGCTAATTCGTGTATTTCGCATTAATCTGAAGCTAAATTGTTCATATCACATGAATTTGAAGTTAAATCGTTTGTTTAAAATCGCTATTTCGCACGAATTTGAAGCGAAATCGTGTATATCGCATGATATTGAAGCTAAATCGTATGTTTCGCGTTGACTTAAAGCTAATTCGTGTATTTCGCATGAATCTGAAGCTAAATTGTTCATTTCGCATGAATTTGAAGCTAAATAGTTTGTTTAAAATCTCTATTTCGCACGAATTTGAATCGAAATCGTGTGTTTCGCATGATATTCAAGTTACATCGCATGTTTCGCGTTGATTTAAAGCTAATTCGTGTATTTCGCATGAATCTGAAGTTAAATAGTTCATATCACATGAATTTGAAGCTAAATCGTTTTTTAAAATCGCTATTTCGCAAGAATTCGAACCGAAATCGTGTATATCACATGATATTTCTGCTAAATCGTATGTTTCGCGTTGATTTAGAGCTAATTCGTGTATTTCGCATTAATCTGAAGCTAAATTGTTCATATCACATGAATTTGAAGCTAAATCGTTTGTTTAAAATCGCTATTTCGAACGAATTTGAAGCGAAATCTGGTACATCGCATGATATTTCTGTTAAATCGTATGTTTCGCGTTGATTTAGAGCTAATTCGTGTATTTCGCATTAATCTGAAGCTAAATAGTTCATTTCGCATGAATTTGAAGCTAAATCGTTTGTTGAAAATCGCTCTCTCGCCGAATTTCAATCGAAATCGTGTGTTTCGCATGATATTGAAGCTAAATCGTATGTTTCGCGTTGATTTAAAGCTAATTCGTGTATTTCGCATTAATCTGAAGCTAAATTGTTCATTTCGCATGAATTTGAAGCTAAATCATTGTTTAAAATCTCTATTTCGCTCGAATTTGAAGCGAAATCGTGTGTTTCGCATGATATTGACGATAAATCGTATGTTTCGGATTGATTTAAAGCTAATTCGTGTATTTCGCATGAATCTGAAGCAAAATTGTTCATTTCGCATGAATTTGAAGCTAAATCGTTTGTTTAAAATCCCTATTTCGCAAGAATTTGAAGCGAAATCTTGTATATCGCATGATATTTCTGATAAATTGTATGTTTCGCGTTGATTTAAAGCTAATTCGTGTATTTCGCATGAATCTGAAGCAAAATTGTTCATTTCGCATGAATTTGAAGCTAAATCGTTTGTTTAAAATCGCTATTTCGCACGAATTTGAAGTGAAATCGTGTATATCGCATGATATTTCTGCTAAATCGTATGTTTCGCGTTGATTTTGTTACGTCCCGCGGCGTCGTTTCCCGAAAATATATATATATTCGCACGAATACCGCAGATCAAGACGTACGTTGCAAACCTTTGGGTACACACGCGACTCGTACGTTCGGTGTATTACCGGGATCTCATGCGTTCGCGAATAGGCGGTTTACAAAAGGCACTCACCGGACGGTCTAGTACATCGGGTCGATAGACTGGGCGACCTCGAGGGCTCGGAGTGCGGCTCGCTTCAAGATGAACGTCGTGTAGCGCCTTCGACGTGGGTCTCCCTTCTCGTAGACTGGAGGATAAGACGTGGAATCGTCTATGTCGATCGGACGGGGCTTGCTCCACTGGACCAGCTCGACGTATGGATGCCTCACGGCTCGCTGAAGCTGGGCGATGTTACGGGCCTCGTAGTTTCGTTGGCGGTCGAATCTCCGTGAGCCGTCAGCGATCGCGCTGGTTTTTCGGCAAAGCTTCCGGAGCTGATATTTACGACCGGCGCGTTTTGGCATGGGGAGCTTATGTCGCTTAGAAGGACTGTTGTCAGGTTCCAACCGAAAGCCTCAAGTCTCTATACCGAGCATTCAGGGTGAGCTCCGTGCGTATATTAACTTGGCAGTCAGGAAGGGTTTAGACAACCGTTCGACCATAGGCAACACTCGTTTCCCTTGCCGGGAAGAAGTTAGGATTGAAGATTGAAGGGTACGACAATAACTAAGTATTAAAGAATATATTCAAGATTAAGATACACTTAGACTCCTAATATTAACTACGACTGGGAGTAGAGTTGAAATAGTAAAGTGCGGGGAGGTCTCCAGAGGAAGTCGTTCCTCGGTGGAGCTGGGAGTAGAACTGACGATCTTCGCTGGTGCTCTGACCTCCTTCGGTTGTGGGGGCGCTGCTGCTCCGGGGAGGTACGAGTGGGGCGTACCATGTGGTGGGGAATCCTCCGGAGTGGGGATGCCGGGGAATGCTGGTGAGTCGGCTAGTGGAGCGCGTCTTTGGTGTTCTATAGCTAACGCTTGCACACGTCTTACGGTATTACGCATATGGTAACAACAGTGGAAGAGTCGGTAAACGCTTGAACGCTTCTTATGGTATTACTCGTATGGTAACGTTGGCGGAGGTGTCGGTAATGGGTTGAACGGTAGGATGGGTATCGGGAGAGCGTAGGATAGGGGCTCGAATGTAGTATATCTTCCTATAACTAGTTCGGGTTAATATATATAATCTATGTTCTTATGGCTAGGTCGATTTGAAGGCCCGGGCCTGAAAAGGGGTGTCAAATTACGATGTAATTTAACCCGAACTAGTTATAGGAAGATATACTACATTCGAGCCCCTATCCTACGCTCTCCCGATACCCATCCTACCGTTCAACCCATTACCGACACCTCCGCCAACGTTACCATACGAGTAATACCATAAGAAGCGTTCAAGCGTTTACCGACTCTTCCACTGTTGTTACCATATGCGTAATACCGTAAGACGTGTGCAAGCGTTAGCTATAGAACACCAAAGACGCGCTCCACTAGCCGACTCACCAGCATTCCCCGGCATCCCCACTCCGGAGGATTCCCCACCACATGGTACGCCCCACTCGTACCTCCCCGGAGCAGCAGCGCCCCCACAACCGAAGGAGGTCAGAGCACCTGCGAAGATCGTCAGTTCTACTCCCAGCTCCACCGAGGAACGACTTCCTCTGGAGACCTCCCCGCACTTTACTATTTCAACTCTACTCCCAGTCGTAGTTAATATTAGGAGTCTAAGTGTATCTTAATCTTGAATATATTCTTTAATACTTAGTTATTGTCGTACCCTTCAATCTTCAATCCTAACTTCTTCCCGGCAAGGGAAACGAGTGTTGCCTATGGTCGAACGGTTGTCTAAACCCTTCCTGACTGCCAAGTTAATATACGCACGGAGCTCACCCTGAATGCTCGGTATAGAGACTTGAGGCTTTCGGTTGGAACCTGACAACAGTCCTTCTAAGCGACATAAGCTCCCCATGCCAAAACGCGCCGGTCGTAAATATCAGCTCCGGAAGCTTTGCCGAAAAACCAGCGCGATCGCTGACGGCTCGCGGAGATTCGACCGCCAACGAAACTACGAGGCCCGTATCATCGCCCAGCTCCAGCGAGCCGTGAGACATCCATACGTCGAGCTGGTCCAGTGGAGCAAGCCCCGTCCGATCGACATAGACGATTCCACGTCTTATCCTCCAGTCTACGCGAAGAGAGACCCACGTCGAAGGCGCTACACGACGTTCATCTTGAAGCGAGCCGCACTCCGAGCCCTCGAGGTCGCCCGGTCTATCGACCCGATGTACTAGACCGTCCGGTGAGTGCCTTTTGTAAACCGCCTATTCGCGAACGCATGAGATCCCGGTAATACACCGAACGTACGAGTCGCGTGTGTACCCAAAGGTTTGCAACGTACGTCTTGATCCGCGGTATTCGTGCGAATATATATATATTTTCGGGAAACGACGCCGCGGGACGTAACAATTTGGTGGCAGCGGTGGGATCGCTAAACCTCTCATGATGCCCGCGAATCCTCCGGCGGTTTCTACGCGCTCGCAAACATACGACCTCAAGTCCAAACAGTTAACGCAGGACGAATTATTCGCGATCCAGAAGTCCCTCGCTAATAAAGAGGCTCGCCTCCTAGAACAAGCTAATAGCTTAGAGAGGAAAAAGGAGGAATTTCAATCTCAAGTATCCCTAGCGCAGTCAGAGATGGACCTAGACCGCGAAGCCATCCACAACGAGAACGCCCAATTACGCGAACAACTCGAAATCTTAAAAACCGAAGCAACGCGCGTACAAAACCCCCTTTCTTCGGGCGCCTCAGAAATAACGAATCAGAACACAGGCAGTATGCCCGAACCAGAAAATTCCGGACTAACATTGAAGGCCGCGGCCGAATCCATACCCACGTTCGACGGATCTCAACCGCCGGTCCTCCAATTCACTCGCACGTGCCTCCGAGCCAGGACCCTGATTCCTCCACACGCGGAAGGTACTCTCGCAAAATTAATAGTCAGTAAATTACGCGGACGCGCATACATCGCAATAGAAGACTGGCCTATAAGAACAGTCTCGGGAGTTTGCGACAGATTGAAAAATGTTTTCGGATCATGCCACACTGTCGACCACTATCGCGGAGAGTTGTCTAATATTTTCATGCGTCCGAACGAACACATATTAGACTACATTAGTCGCGTCAAAGATCTGCGCGATGCAATAATCGATTGCAACAGAAGCCGCACCGATATATTTGAAATAGATGACTTCACGAGGGACTGCCTCATCCGAGGATCCGTTCCCACGATTCGGTCGCAGCTCAGGCCCCTTAGAGATAAACCTCTCCACCGCGTGTATGACGAAGCGATAAGCGTCTTTAAGGAACTAGAGCTCGATAAGGTGAGATACGAGAAGCATAACATCCGCGAGGTTCGGTTCTGCGATAACCGGGGCGAAACCCAACGCGACACCAGACCAAACATCCGCGCCGAGATAAGCCGATATCGGTCACCGTCACCCGCACCGTTCCGCGAGGCGCGTTCCCACGAACCGCCGCGCTCACCTTATCGCGATACGCCACCGCAGCCCGACCGTCGAGTTCCCACCAACGACTCTTACGAACGACCGCGCAGCAATTACGCCACACCAAGCCGCGACGTATACATACCTCCACCCAGACGCGAAGGTAATTCCTCTTCATACCCGCGAAACCAGCAGAAATTTTGCAATTACTGCAAGACGCCGGGACACGACATTCACGAATGTCGCAAGCGAGAGTACAACAACCGCATACGCGAACAGCAGGGAAACGGGAGGCCCCTCCCGTCTCACCCGAACCCGCGACGGGAGGTAACCGAAAACTCGCGCCCACAATCGATCCGGACGTTATCGAGCGAACACACTGTACCAGAGGAAGAGTGTCGCGAGTCACATTAAGCCCCGATACCAAAGTGCCACACGTAATGGTTTCGTCCCCCGACTTTCCTTCCACCGGAAAATTTATGATCGACACTGGAGCCGAGCCGAATATAATCAAGGCATCGCTCCTTAACCCAAGCATAGTCGTAGATGTCGCGAATAGTATTAATATATCGGGGATCACTGACGAAAGCGTTGCAACCCTGGGTTCTACCACCGTCAACATAGCAAACGCAGTGGTGGAATTCCACGTGGTGCCTGATACGTTCCCAATTCCTGCGGACGGAATTTTGGGAGCAGCATTCCTCTCGGGAGAGGCAGAGATATCGTTCAGAACCAAAAGCCTGGTCTGGAACGGAAATAAATTCTCGTTTTTATCAGCAGATAGGTGTATTATCGGACCACGCGCGAGCGCGTGTATCGCGGTGAACGCCACCGGCCCGGAAATAGGCTACATTAGAAAATGCGAATTAACACCAGGCGTGATGGTGCCGCATTGCTTAGTCAAAATCTCTAACGGAAAAGCATTCGTTAACTGCGTAAACACTTCGGACAAGGCTGTCGACCTCCCCATGCCGACCATGGAGCTGGAGGAGGTGGAAGGCATCGAGTATACCGCGGAATCACGCGAGACCAATTCAATTTCAATTCATTCAGTTGCTCAATACTTCGAATCCAGCTCTCCTAACTCGCGACGTAAAGAGATCACCGACATAATAAGTACGAGTCATCTCAGCAAAGAGGAGAGATCACACGTCGACCAAATCATTTGCGAATACCACGACGTCTTCCACCTCCCGGGTGAGCCTCTGGGAAAGACTAACGCGGTAAAACATAAAATTATAACAACCGACGAAATACCCGTACATGTAAAACAGTATAGATACCCTCCAATCCACAAAGAGGAAATCAATAACCAGATGAAGGAGTTGTTGGAACAAAATATCGTAGCTCCTTCCAAGTCACCATTCAATAGCCCTTTGTGGATTGTCCCGAAGAAACCCGACGCCGACGGGAACAAAAGGTGGCGTATGGTAGTCGATTTCAGGTCTTTAAACGAAAAGTCGATCCCGGATGCCTACCCGTTACCAAGCATCCTAGAAATCTTAGATCAACTCGGCAGTGCAAAATATTTTAGCGTTTTCGATTTGGCCAGCGGGTTCCACCAGATCGAAATGGAACCCGAAGACGCGGCGAAAACGGCATTTTCAACCCCTTACGGACACTACGAGTTCAAAAGGATGCCCTTCGGCCTACGGAACGCCCCCGCCACCTTTCAGAGGCTAATGGACAATATTTTATCGGGTCTCCAGGGCACGGAGCTCTTCGTGTACTTGGATGACATAGTTATCTACGCGAGAAGTTTATCAGAGCACAAGTCCAAGTTCAACAAGCTTGCCCAAAGGTTGCGGGACGCGAACCTTAAACTACAACCGTCGAAATGCGGATTTTTGCTCCGCGAGGTAGCGTACCTCGGCCACATAATAGGGGAGGACGGAGTTAAGCCCTGTCCACAGAAAATTATTGCGGTCAAAGAATTCCCCAAACCCAAAAACGTAAAGAGCCTTCGCGAGTTCCTTGGTCTGTCGGGCTATTACAGACGGTTTATCAAAAACTTTTCAAACATCTCGAAACCACTAACCACGCTGCTAAAAAAGGACACCAAGTTCGTTTGGGGTCAACAACAGGAAAACGCCTTTCATACGTTACGAGAAGTGTTGACCACGGAGCCGCTATTACAGTATCCAGATTTCTCTAAAGAATTTAACATAACAACAGATGCTTCGGGGTATGCCATAGGCGGCATTCTTAGCCAGGGAGAACAGGGGAAAGATCGTCCCATCGCGTACGCATCTCGCCTACTTCACGGTGCAGAATTAAATTACTCAACCATCGAGAAGGAGTGCCTAGCCATCATTTACTGTACGCAATATTTCCGGCCATACATCTACGGCCACAAATTCAACCTAATCACAGATCATCAGCCACTCGTGTGGATGAACTCAGTCAAAGACCCTACGTCCAGTCTGCTCCGTTGGCGCCTGAAACTGGCCGAGTTCGATTACCGGATCACTTACAAAACAGGAAAAACCAATTTAAACGCAGACGCGCTTTCACGCAACCCCGTGAGCACCCTTCCAATGTCCTCTGGCTCTGGGTCCTCCGACATGTTCGACGCCGTTAAACGACCACCGCGACCCCTTCCACCCACCCCACAGAACCCGTCACCAATCCTCGGCCGACGGCCACCATCGCGGAATGTTCCTTCCACTCCCCGCCCCAACCAACCGCCACCTAGCCCGCCATCTTCACGAAAAGATCTGCCATTTTCACCCAACGCCTCGCCTTCATCTCACCAATCCCCAACCGCCCATTCCCCTCCGCACACTCCTCGCTCTCCTACGATAACAGTGGACACGCCCACCGACAGAGCAGTCACGTCCAGCCCCGAATCACAATCGGAAACCGACAGTAGCGAGAACATATTCGAACAATACAACCACCCCGCGAAACCAAATAGAAGAACGTTCGTGCATACACGTGACCGGTTGATTATGCGCGACGATAACCTGGTGGCGTTCATAACAATGGACGGCCAACCCGTGGTCCCCGGGGCAGTAGATCTGTTCTCAGCCGGTAGAATACCACCACTCGAAAACCTAACGTTGTCCAGGGCAAAAGTATTGAACTCCGGAAAGAAGAAATTAATCCTACTCCCCATAAAATCCACAAAACATCACGCGGCCTCGCACGAAAACATAACAGAGTCTCTCAGATCAATACTGGACGTCGTGACCGAACTACAACTCGATTCCTTTAGCATATCAAAGATATCAATAGACGAGACACCCTGGATCAGCATTTACAAAATTCTCTTAGAACTATTTTCAAACACCAACACACAAATTTTCGCCTGCGGTAACGAAGTTCGGATACCCCCGATCAACGATCGATCCTCCATAATATCTGAAAACCACGACTCAGCCTTCGCGGGACACAAAGGCATTACGAAAACGTACAGGAGAATCAGGGAAAGATATTTTTGGCCCACACTCAAAAAAGAAGTCCAAGAATTCGTAAATTCGTGTGAATCATGCCAACGAAAAAAATTAGTCCGCGTTAAAACAAGACAACCCATGACGATAACTGACACGCCCGGTAGCGCTTTCGAGAAAGTTTCAATGGATATTGTAGGCCCGCTTCCCACTTCACCTAACGACTTCTCCTACATCTTAACAATCCAAGACCTCCTCACAAAATACTCCCTAGCCATCCCACTAAGAAACGCGAACGCGATAGAAATCGCGAATGCGTTTACCCAGGAGTTTATTTGCCGTTTCGGCGCGCCAAAGGGCATACTGACTGATCAACGAACGAATTTCCTCAGTTCTCTCATGAGAAATGTAGCTAAGCGATTCAAGATCACACAATTCAAAACAACCGCGTTCAGACCCCAAAGCAACGGCTCAGTAGAACGTTCTCACCACGTTTTAACAGAATATCTGAAACAGTACATAACGAAGGGAAACTGGGACGAGTGGCTGCCGTTCGCAACCTTCTCATATAACACGAGTACGCACGAAGGCACACTGTTCACCCCTCACGAGCTTGTCTTCGGTACAATAGCTAGGACTCCCTCAGCAAATACCGCAATGCACGACTCGTCAGACGAGTCATACAACAAATATTTAGAAAATCTTCAAACAAGAATCTCCGAAACAGTAGGGAAAGCCCGAGAGAACTTGGAATCCGCAAAGTATCGCTCTAAAAAGTATTACGACAGGAAAACGAATGCTCAATCCTTTTCCGTCGGGGACAATGTGTATCTACTCAAAGAGCCGCGTAAAAGTAAGTTCGACGACGAATATTCCGGCCCGTATGAAATTGTGGAATGTATAAGCGATAGAAATGTAAGGATAAACTATAAGTCTGGTTCGCGAGTGGTCCATACGGACAAACTGAAACACGCCCCAACAGGACACCTCAGAGTGCAAAGTGTAACAAAGACGCGTTCGCCCCCACCCCAAACCCCAAACCCCACCACTCGGAACATAGGACAGCACCGGTATAAGACAGTGAGCGAGCTCCGAGACAACCCTCAGTCTGCATCCAACACCGCCAACATGAAGATGACCGCACCACTTCTGATCTTCACTCTCATACGTACAGCCTCAGCAGTGATAGGCTACGACTGTGGAGGTTCGACCGTAAACGCGACTACGTTCTCCACAGTAGACAAACCGCTCTGCGAGTTTTCCGATACCGAACCGACAGTCCAAAACGTCAGTATTCAGCTCCTCCAGATAGTCGACTTCGAGGAGACCACAACCTTCCAATGCAAGGTTGAAATAGATCGGACCATCTACTATTGCGGCATGCACTCCCACATGTCCGTAGTGAATAACGGCCGCCAACAGTACCTTCTCAACACTCCAAGAGACATATGCAAAACAATGCATAACTCAGGCGTACTCGTGCTACCGCCCAACAACCAATTAGTGGGACTAATGAGCAACAGCACCACCACGAGAAGTATTACACTGGCAGGTTCCATTCTGCAGGACGGAACATGCGGCGGAACTACGTATAGCGACCCTTTCGGCACTTGGAACCAAGTCATAGTGCAAGCAGTGATCAGAGTCACTCTCAAAAACTTCAGCGCCTCAACCAAAATCTCGACCAATGAGATACTCCTACCCACAGGACACCGGTGCACACTCGACAGGGAATACTGCACGGATCCGGAAGACGGATTCACCTTTTGGGACAGCATGCCGACCGACCAGTGCGCCTTCAACAAATATGAAGTCCTCTTCGATGGCAGATCTACCAAAGTCTTCACACCAAACCACAGCAGCACTCCAACTTACACAGTGGCATCCGGCGACACCGTATTCGCACTCACGAGCACCGGCCGGACGCAGATCTGCGGCTACACGCTAATCCGGACCGAACACCCGAAGCTGCTCCTCCTAGAAACAGACAAAGAAGGAAAATTCAAATCAATTACCAAAACCAAGATCAATAGCCTGGACATATTCACTTACGTAAACACGAAATTCGTGTATGTCGAGAAGCACCTGCGCTCCCAAATCATCGCAATGTATAGAGACATCATCAACCAAAAATGCGCACTGGAACGCCAGGTCTTGAAAAATGTTATCTCACTAATCCACATATCACCGGCAGAAGTCGCCACAACATTGGTAAAAGAGCCCGGTTACATGGCCATTCCCGCCGGAGAAGCCATACACGTCGTCAAGTGCATACCCGTTCAGTGCGTCCTCAGGAAGACAGAGGAGTGCTACGACGAACTTCCCGTCACCTATAGAAACAATTCGTTCTTCCTGACACCACGCACGCATATTCTCACAAGAACAGGCACTAAAAGAGTATGCAACGAATTGATTCCACCGATCTACCAAATTCACGGGGCATGGTACAAGATTACGCCTCGACCAGTAGAGAGTATACCACCTCCGCCACTCCAGCCGATAACAACATCTGCATGGAAATACATTGACCCAACAAATCTTGCTATCGGCGGAATATACACACAGGAAGACATCCAAAAACTTAATGAGCACATCATGTTCCCTATCGAAAAGATGGCAGTAATAAATGCACTGGCACAAGGCGCATCAGGCAGATCGTACGCAGACGGATCCGTGAAACTGCACAATCTGATGGATGAGGACACCTTGAAACAGATCGCAGAATCAACTAGCAAGAAAATATGGGGCACCTTCATCGAATTCGGCTCCATAATGGCTGGGTTCATGGGAATATACTTGGCCATACGAATCATCAAACTTTGCATCAACACAATCCTCAACGGGATCGCTCTACACGCGGCCTACGGTTGGAGTCTCCAGCTCCTCGCAGCATCGTGGAGTGCCCTGGCGCACTTCTGCCTTTACCTAAAGCACAAACAAAGTGTCAGTGAAGTGCCCCCCAAGTGTACCACGACCGAGTGTATCCCTTTAACAAGCGTTATAGTCGATAAGGAAGAGCAAACGGACTCAAAAACAAAGAACTCTAACGACTTTGAAAACTCTATCGAGCGTACTGATAAATACGTATCGTATAAGAAACGGTCTCTCCTGCCGACTCAGACGAGGAAGAAAAATGACTATCATCATTTTTCTTTCTCCCAGGGGGGGAGGTGTTACGTCTCCCGACGTATTGATGTAACCATATAAATGCGGATTCGGCAAGCCAACGTCTTGCCGGGTCGAGCGCCGGGCGCTCGAAAAATTTTGGAAATAGGTGTCAAATTACATCGTAATTTGACACCCTTTTCAGGCCCGGGCCTTCAAATCGACCTAGCCAGAAGAACATAGATTATATATATTAACCCGAACAAGTTATAGGAAGATATACTACATTCGAGCCCCTATCCTACGCTCTCCCGATACCCATCCTACCGTTCAACCCATTACCGACACCTCCGCCAACGTTACCATACGAGTAATACCATAAGAAGCGTTCAAGCGTTTACCGACTCTTCCACTGTTGTTACCATATGCGTAATACCGTAAGACGTGTGCAAGCGTTAGCTATAGAACACCAAAGACGCGCTCCACTAGCCGACTCACCAGCATTCCCCGGCATCCCCACTCCGGAGGATTCCCCACCACATGGTACGCCCCACTCGTACCTCCCCGGAGCAGCAGCGCCCCCACAACCGAAGGAGGTCAGAGCACCAGCGAAGATCGTCAGTTCTACTCCCAGCTCCACCGAGGAACGACTTCCTCTGGAGACCTCCCCGCACTTTACTATTTCAACTCTACTCCCAGTCGTAGTTAATATTAGGAGTCTAAGTGTATCTTAATCTTGAATATATTCTTTAATACTTAGTTATTGTCGTACCCTTCAATCTTCAATCCTAACTTCTTCCCGGCAAGGGAAACGAGTGTTGCCTATGGTCGAACGGTTGTCTAAACCCTTCCTGACTGCCAAGTTAATATACGCACGGAGCTCACCCTGAATGCTCGGTATAGAGACTTGAGGCTTTCGGTTGGAACCTGACAACAGTCCTTCTAAGCGACATAAGCTCCCCATGCCAAAACGCGCCGGTCGTAAATATCAGCTCCGGAAGCTTTGCCGAAAAACCAGCGCGATCGCTGACGGCTCACGGAGATTCGACCGCCAACGAAACTACGAGGCCCGTATCATCGCCCAGCTCCAGCGAGCCGTGAGACATCCATACGTCGAGCTGGTCCAGTGGAGCAAGCCCCGTCCGATCGACATAGCCGATTCCACGTCTTATCCTCCAGTCTACGCGAAGAGAGACCCACGTCGAAGGCGCTACACGACGTTCATCTTGAAGCGAGCCGCACTCCGAGCCCTCGAGGTCGCCCGGTCTATCGACCCGATGTACTAGACCGTCCGGTGAGTGCCTTTTGTAAACCGCCTATTCGCGAACGCATGAGATCCCGGTAATACACCGAACGTACGAGTCGCGTGTGTACCCAAAGGTTTGCAACGTACGTCTTGATCCGCGGTATTCGTGCGAATATATATATATATATTTTCGGGAAACGACGCCGCGGGACGTAACAATGGCTTCTCCGGCGGGAATGGCCATGTAACCGGGCTCTTTTACCAATGTTGTGGCGACTTCTGCCGGTGATATGTGGATTAGTGAGATAACATTTTTCAAGACCTGGCGTTCCAGTGCGCATTTTTGGTTGATGATGTCTCTATACATTGCGATGATTTGGGACCGGAGGTGCTTCTCGATATACACGAATTTCGTGTTTACGTAAGTGAATATGTCCAGGCTATTGATCTTGGTTTTGGTAATTGATTTGAATTTTCCTTCTTTGTCTGTTTCTAGGAGGAGCAGCTTCGGGTGTTCGGTCCGGATTAGCGTGTAGCCGCAGATCTGCGTCCGGCCGGTGCTCGTGAGTGCGAATACGGTGTCGCCGGATGCCACTGTGTAAGTTGGAGTGTTGCTGTGGTTTGGTGTGAAGACTTTGGTAGATCTGCCATCGAAGAGGACTTCATATTTGTTGAAGGCGCACTGGTCGGTAGGCATGCTGTCCCAAAAGGTGAATCCGTCTTCCGGATCCGTGCAGTATTCCCTGTCGAGTGTGCACCGGTGTCCTGTGGGTAGGAGTATCTCATTGGTCGAGATTTTGGTTGAGGCGCTGAAGTTTTTGAGAGTGACTCTGATCACTGCTTGCACTATGACTTGGTTCCAAGTGCCGAAAGGGTCGCTATACGTAGTTCCGCCGCATGTTCCGTCCTGCAGAATGGAACCTGCCAGTGTAATACTTCTCGTGGTGGTGCTGTTGCTCATTAGTCCCACTAATTGGTTGTTGGGCGGTAGCACAAGTACGCCTGAGTTATGCATTGTTTTGCATATGTCTCTTGGAGTGTTGAGAAGGTACTGTTGGCGGCCGTTATTCACTACGGACATGTGGGAGTGCATGCCGCAATAGTAGATGGTCCGATCTATTTCAACTTTGCATTGGAAGGTTGTGGTCTCCTCGAAGTCGACTATCTGGAGGAGCTGAATACTGACGTTTTGGACTGTGGGTTCGGTATCGGAAAATTCGCAGAGCGGTTTGTCTACTGTGGAGAACGTAGTCGCGTTTACGGTCGAACTTCCACAGTCGTAGCCTATCACTGCTGAGGCTGTACGTATGAGAGTGAAGATCAGAAGTGGTGCGGTCATGTTCATGTTGGCGGTGTTGGATGCAGACTGAGGGTTGTCTCGGAGCTCGCTCACTGTTTTATACCGGTGCTGTCCTATGTTCCGAGTGGTGGGGTGTGGGGTTTGGGGTGGGGGCGAACGCGTCTCTGTTACACTTTGCACTCTGAGGTGTCCTGTTGGGGCGTGTTTCAGTTTGTCCGTATGGACCACTCGCGAACCAGACTTATAGTTTATCCTTACATTTCTATCGCTTATACATTCCACAATTTCGTACGGGCCGGAATATTCGTCGTCGAACTTACTTTTACGCGGTTCTTTGAGTAGATACACATTGTCCCCGACGGAAAAGGATTGAGCATTCGCTTTCCTGTCGTAATACTTTTTAGAGCGATACTTTGCGGATTCCAAGTTCTCTCGGGCTTTCCCTACTGTTTCGGAGATTCTTGTTTGAAGATTTTCTAAATATTTGTTGTATGACTCGTCTGACGAGTCGTGCATTGCGGTATTTGCTGAGGGAGTCCTAGCTATTGTACCGAAGACAAGCTCGTGAGGGGTGAACAGTGTGCCTTCGTGCGTACTCGTGTCATATGAGAAGGTTGCGAACGGCAGCCACTCGTCCCAGTTTCCCTTCGTTATGTACTGTTTCAGATATTCCGTTAAAACGTGGTGAGAACGTTCTACTGAGCCGTTGCTTTGGGGTCTGAACGCGGTTGTTTTGAATTGTGTGATCTTGAATCGCTTAGCTACATTTCTCATGAGAGAACTGAGGAAATTCGTTCCTTGATCAGTCAGTATTGTCACGTCCCGGGCTGGGCTTCCCCTTTTTTTCTTTATCGCGATCTTTCCGTCCCAAACGGTACGTACGTCCGAATCTGAACGAGGCCCGACGAACAGAATGCACAAAATCTAACAAATTTACTTATAGCTATTACTCATCGGTGTTGAATGATGCACTTGATTTGATATTGTGCCCAGGTGTGATGAGGGAGTTGCAGGAGGTTGGCTAGTTCCGCCGAGTCGCCTGGAAAGAGCTGCTTCTGAAGCCTTGTGGTACGTTAGCGAAGCACGTTCGGAACATATACTTATTTGTGGGAACTTTAACAGTATGAACTCCCGACGCGGATGAGGACGTTGGGTTTCGGTAATACACAATAACGTTCACGGTGCAATTAGGTAATAATAATAATAATATATTCTATTTATAAATTGGTTACACTAAACACTTAGAATCTACAATTAACGATATGGTATTTAGACTAAGAATACGATTTGGAAATAGCAAGGCGTATCACGCGAGAAGTTGAAGTTATTAATGCGCGGGACTCTCATAGGAGACGTCGTTTCTCCTCGGAGTCTGGAACTGAAGTGTAGAGCCGTCCGCGTTTCCTTGGCGCGTCGAGTCCGGCCGGTGGAGGGGCGACGTTGGTGCGAGGGAGAGCGCATCTGCTGACGATAGTCTGTCTCTCTCTCTGGGCGTTGTGAGATCTGCTGGTGCTTGCAGTTTCCCGTGGAGCACGGTTGACTGCGAGCGTGATGGAATGCGCTGAGCTTGCAGTTCTCAGTGCGAGCGGATGCATCACGTGCGTTCTCTCTTACTCCTGGTGCACCGTGAGATTTGCTGCCGTCTGCAGGATCCCATGGAGCGCGACTATCTGCGAGCGTGATGGTATTTGCTGACCTTGCAGTTTTCGCGGTGTGAACGGATTGCAACATTGGCGCGCTACTAACTTATTCTACATTATACATAGGCGTATGCATTAGTTTGTTATTGGTATTTGAATATTTAACTTATAGTTATTT
This sequence comes from Megalopta genalis, assembly GCF_051020955.1. Lineage (NCBI taxonomy): Eukaryota > Metazoa > Arthropoda > Insecta > Hymenoptera > Halictidae > Megalopta > Megalopta genalis. Next base: position 36,753 of record NW_027476546.1, on the reverse strand, counting down.
GCTTATAATGTTGGCTTATGTTATCGTGTGTGTGTGTGCGTGTGGTACACAATGCTTGTATATGTGTTGTGTATATGTGTGCTTAAGAAATAGGATGTTGTATGTGTTACAATTGTGTACTTATGAACTAGCACAAAACGTAGTATGTAATTAGCGCAGACATAATATGGAGTATAGAATGTGTTATATATTATAGAATGAAGCATAGGGTGGGGAATGGAGTGTAGTGTGGAATAAGGTATGAAATGTAGTATATGATGGAGTATAGGACGGGGTATAGAACATAGTATAGAATGAGGTATATGATGCATATAATGTATGTATGTATCCTAGCTTAAAGCTAACGCAACACGACGACAGTCGTTACACCTCCCCCCTTAGGGAGGAAATTTCACGGAGTGGAATTTCCTGGTTCGGGCGACGGTACAAGGGTTTGAGTTTTAGGCATTCTGCACTACGGGGCTGGGGTGAGGGTGGGCCGTGGCTGTTGTTGTCTGTGTCTTCATGGGATATTTCGGGTCCAGGGTTCTCCCTGTCGCGCACATTGTTCAGATTGTTTTGTTTTAGGAATATAAAGAATCTAGTTAAAGAACTCCATATGGCTCCTATTATGTGGATGCTCCATCCGTAAAGTCTATGGAGGGCTATGCCATTCATTACTGTGTTTATTATAGTTTTTAGCACTTTTATTAACACATAGAGTCCAATTATTCCCGCACTCACTGAACCGAACGTTGTGAACCCGGACCACAGTCTTTCTACCGTTGATTCGGCGATCCGTTTGAGTGATTGTTCGTCGAACAGGTTTGATATTTGCACTGAATCTGTTGCGTATTGGCGGCCCGATGCTCCTTGTGCCAGTGAGTTGATTACGGAGATCTTTTCTATCGGGAAGAGGATGTGCTCGCTTAATCTCCGGATGTCCTCCTTGGAATATATTCCTCCGTTCGCTAGATTGGCTGGGTTCATGTACTTCCAGGTGGATCTGCTAATACTTTGGAGTGGCGGAGGTGGTACACTTTCCATGGGTTTCGGCAGCATTTGATACCAGGTTCCGTGAAGCTTATAGCAGGTGGGGATTAGTTCGCTACATTCCTTCCTGGTCCCTGTTTTAACTAGAATACGCGTCCTCGGCGTGAGGAAGAATGACTCGTTCTTATAGGTCACCGGCAGCTCATCGTAGCACTCTTGCACCTTCCTGATTGTGCAGGGTACTGGTACACATTTGACGACGTGTATTACTTCTCCTGACTGCAATGCCATATGACCTGGTTCTTTTGTAATTGCAGTAGCCACTTCTGCTGGTGCGGAATGTATCATCATGACTGCGTTTCTTTGGACTTGCTGCTCGATGTCGCATTTTTGGCGCATTATATCGTTGTACAGGGCGATAACTTGGGAACTTATGTGCTTTTCTATGTAATGAACTTGGCGTTCACGTAAGTGAATATGTCCAGGTTGTCGACTTTCCTGGCTCCGGCGTTCTTGAATTTTCCCTCGTGCGTTATTTCCAATATGAGTAATTTCGGATGTTCCGTTCTCAACAGTGTGTATCCACATACGGATGTACTTCCTGTTGTGGTCAGGGCAAAAGCCGTTTCTTCGTTTGCCACCGTGAAGAGGGCTGTTAAATTGTTGTTGGTCGTGGAGGTTTTAATCGCTTTTCCTTCGTAGAGCACCTCATATTTATTAAAGTGGCAATGCTGGTCGATGGGAATGCTTGTCCAGTACGAGAATCCCTCCTCGGAGTCCATACAATGATCCGTATCCAGGGAACACCGCTGACCCGAGGGTAAAATGATTTCGTTCGATGATAGTTTAATTGGGGCATGGAAATTTTTCAAAGTGATCTTGATTACTGCTTGTACTACGACGCCGTCCCATGTTCCGTAGGGGTCGCTGTACGTTGTTCCCTTGCAAGCACCATCCTGTTGTATTTGTCCTGCTAAAGTAACGCTGCGTGATGTTGAACTGTTTCCCAATATACCGGTGATTTGCACAGACGGTGGTAAGAACAGGTAGCCGGATTCGTGAAGTGTGTTACAAATATCTCGCGGCGTACTCAGGATGTACTGTTGTCTTCCATTATTTACAACAGATATATGCGAATGCATGCCACAGTAATAAATCGTACGATCGATTTCAACTCTGCACTGACGGACTGTGGTTTCTTCGAAGTCTATTAATTGGAGAAGTTGCACGTTTGAGGTTTGCGAGATTGTTTTGCTGATCCCGTGTTCGCATTCGGGTTTGTCCATTATTGAGAAAGTAGTAACATTCAACGTTGGACTGTTACAATCGTATCCGATAAGAGCTGATGTTGAACGCAAGAGTGTAAGTACTAGGAACGGTTTGAAGTTCATGTTGCTGTTGGTGTCGATGTCGAGGTGTGACTGATGATCTTGGAGCTCCTGTACTGTTATATAGGTGTTGGCTGTTGAGGTGGGGGGCGTGGTAAGGGCAGTGGGAGGGCTCGTGGTTGTTGGTTGGTCTTCTTCTCGTTCTGGGGAGGGGTTCGTGGGGGTGGTTTCTTCTCGTGGGGGCGCTACGACTGTCGTTCGGATTTTCTGTATTGTTCTCGCTCGCTTTAACTTATTCATATGAACGATTTTAATTCGATTTCCTATTTTGATTTTTGCATTCGTTTCCTCTATGGTCTGTAAGATTTCATATGGCCCGGTGTACTGCTGGTCAAATTTGCCCTTCCGGGGTTCCTTGAGGAGGAACACCTTGTCCCCTGAAGCGAATTTTGCTAGATTTAATTTCTTATCATAGTATCGTTTTGATCTACCTTTAGCCATGATTAGGTTTTCGCGAGCCCTTTCTTGTGTTATTGAGATTTTTCTTTGGAGCTCGCGGTAGTAGCTATCGTAGGTTTCGTTTCCGATGTCTAAATTCTCTTGGTTAGATGAAGGAACTCGGGCCAAACTACCGAATACCAATTCATGCGGTGTAAAATTTGTTCCCTCATGGGTACTTGTATTATAACTGAACATAGCAAGGTTTAACCATTTATGCCAGTCGTTCTTTTTCGTGAATTGTTTCAAATATTCTGTGAGCACCATGTGGGAACGTTCAATGGAGCCGTTGCTCTGAGGGTGAAAAGCTGTTGTTTGTACTTGCGAAATTTTAAAACGTTTGGCAACTGCCTTTAGGAGCGAGCTAGTGAAGTTAGACCCTTGATCGGTAAGCATCGCTTTTGGTATGCCAAACCTACAAATAAGGTTTTCTACTAACGCGTCTGCTGTTTCGATTGCACCGACGGTTCGAAGGGGTGTAGCGAGCGAATACTTCGTTAAGAGGTCCTGCATTGTTAAAATGTACTCGTATCCTTCAGGGGTGGTTGGTAGGGGACCGACCACGTCCATTGAAACCTTGTCGAACGCCCGTCCTGGTGTGTCTGTTAGGGTCATTGGCAGTCGCGTTTTTACCCTTGTTAATTTATTGATTTGACAATCCGGACAACTGTTTATAAACTTAGTAACGTCTGCCTTTAAGGTGGGCCAATAGTATTTTTCGCGTATCCTCTTATACGTTTTGGAAATGCCCTTGTGTCCCGCGAAAGCCGATACATGGTTTTCTGATACAATCGACATTCTGCGGTCTTCTGCCGGGAGTTGGGTTTCGTTTGTGCAGTAGAATATTTGGAGATTAGTGTCAGTAAAAATTTCGATTAATACGTCTCGAATTGTGTGCCAGGAGACGTGATCTATGTACGTTCTTGAGATTGAAATCGAGGATAGTTGAAGTTCCGTAACGACATTATAGAGGGATCTAAGGCATTCTCGTATGTCATCGATCGTAGCTTGATGCAGAGCGGTTTCCTTGACTGGGAGCTGTATTAATTTATGTTGACCGATGCTACTAACTTTGGCTCTATGTAAGGTCAGGCGATCTATTGTTAATTTATCTTGTCTGAAAAGATCCAGAGCACCCGTTTCTGCAGGTTGTCCATCTTGGGAAACGAAACAAACGAGGTTGTCGTTACGCATAATTAATCTATCCCGGGTGTATATAATGGTTTTATTATGGAGGCGTGCCGGGGGGTTATTGTTTTCTATCATTGCTTCGTCCGAACTGGATGATTCTTGCGTGCTTGGTGGTGATGTTTCTCGCATGGGAAGAGGGGAGTGGGGGATAGAAGATGACCCGGAATCTGGCGTGAAAAGTTGGGGTGGAGATGGCGGGCTTGTGTTTTCCTTATTGAAGGAATCTAGATTTTCACTGTTAGGGGTAGAAGGGCCCGGTAAGTTTACGGATGGTGGCGGAATTTTTCGGTTGGCATCAAATATCTCCTCATTAGAGGAGTCCAGACATGGAAGCACCACTGGATTTCTAGAGAGAGCATCCGCGTTTCCGTTGGCCTTACCTGGTTTATAGATTACCTTGTATTCGAATTCGGCCAATTTCAATCGCCAACGGAGGAGGCGCGACGTCGGGTCCTTTACGGAGTTCATCCAAACCAACGGTCTATGGTCGGTAACGAGGTCAAATTGCCGACCGTAAATGTATGGTCTAAAGTAGTGTACCCCAAAAATTATGGCCAGACATTCCTTTTCTATGGTCGCGTAATTGAGTTCCGGCCCGTGTAAATTTCTTGAGGCGTACGCGATGGGTTTGTCTTTGCCTATTTCGCCCTGGCTGAGCACGGCCCCTATGGCGTACCCTGATGCATCACAAGTTACGTGGAACGGTTTCGCGAAATCTGGATATTGTAGGACCGGTTCCTGGCACAATTTTTCACGGAGGGTGGCGAAGGCTTGCTCCTGTTCAGCTTGCCACAAAAACTTTGCGTCTTTCGTTAAGAGCTTCGTGAGGGGTTTTGATATTTGCGCGAATTTATCTATGAACCTACGATAATAACCCGCAAGTCCCAGAAATTCTCTGACATTTTTAGCGTTCTTGGGCCGCGGATAATCACGCACTGCGCGTATTTTATTTGGACAAGGTCTAACGCCGTGTTCGCTGATTAGATGGCCAAGGTATGCCACTTCTCGAAACAAAAATCCGCATTTCGACGGTTGGAGTTTCAAGTTTGCGCTGCGCAATCTGAGCGCGAGTTTCCGGAACTTGGCAGCGTGTTCCTCTATTGTCCTGGCATATATAACAATGTCGTCTAAATACACGAACAATTCATTTCCCTGCAGGCCACTCAAGATATTGTCCATTAGGCGTTGAAATGTAGCTGGTGCGTTTTTCAACCCGAACGGCATCCTACTGTACTCGTAGTGACCGAACGGGGTTGAGAACGCGGTTTTGGCCGCGTCGTCCTTCTCCATGCCAATTTGGTGAAACCCGCTTGCCAAATCGAAGACACTGAAGTACTTCGAACTACCAAGCTGGTCAAGGATTTCATTTATGCTGGGTAGCGGATACGCGTCTGATATCGATTTTTCATTAAGCGCGCGATAGTCGATAACCATGCGCCATTTCTTGTTGCCGTTTTCGTCCGGCTTTTTAGGCACGATCCACAAAGGGGAATTGTATGGAGAATTCGAAGGGACGACGATGTCGTTCTGTAAAAGCTCGCGCATTTGTTTATCGATTTCCTCTTTGTGGATCGGCGGATAGCGATATTGTTTCGTATGTACTGGGACGTTATCCGTGGTGGGGATTTTGTGCGTGACCGCGTCTGTTTTCCCCAGACGATCGCCAGCGAGATGGAAGAGATCGTGGTTTTCTTGGATTAGTGATTTTACGTGATTAATCTCCTCCTGATTAAGATGATCCATGCGAATCGATTCACATAGCTCATTGATGCGAACCGCAGGATCTGAATTTGAGATTGGTAAAACGGAACTGGGTTTGCTGTATGAAAGGTTTCCCTCAATCTCTTCCACCTCCAGCGTTGGCAGGCAGAAGGACGCCACGTCGGTCGATGCGTTTACGCACCGCAGGTATGCCTCTCCGTTAGTGTTGGTGACCACGCAGTCACCCAAGAATACGTTCGGTTCTACCCTCATACGTCGGATATAACCGACTGGAGGTCCGCTGACCCTGACTTTGATGCACGCGCTCGTACGTGCCTCGATTTTGTGCGTTTCCTTTTCGGTGTTACGCGCGAATGGAATGCTTACGTCGTTGAATACGACGCAGCCCTTTTTGTAAGAAATTTCGGCCCCGGTACCGAAGAAAGGGGAGCCCAGGATACCGTCCACATTCAGTGGGAAATCCGCAGGAAGAACCTGGAACTCGACATTTTTTCCTACGATCTCTATGTTCGTGCTCCCTAAGGTAGCAACGCTGCCGCTAGTGATCCCCTGAATCAGGATGATGCCCTGTCTGTTTACTAGTACACCGGGTTTAAGACTCGATACTTTTATTAAATTTATTTCCGAACCTGTATCTACTAAAAGTTCGCTGCGATTTTTGAACTGCGGGGCGAGTGTCCGGACTCGCGGAATCGGGGAATCTGCCGACAGATTTACTGCGGAGACGAACCGTCGTTCTGTTCGTTCTCTTCTATTATTGTCTTTACGGTTGACGACGCCGGGGCCTCCCGTCGCGGCGGCGAGGTGGACGGGAGGCTTTGCGCGTTTCCCTGATCTCTTAGTCTATTATTATATTCACGTTTCCTGCATTCGTGGATATCGTGTCCCTCGTTCTTACAATACCTACAGAATTTGGGTGCCTCGGTCGGGTTACGTTCTGAGGCTTTACGCTCTGTACGGGGGTCTTCCTTTGGTTGGATACGAGCGCGGTCACTATACGTCGTTTCGTTTTGTCGAATGTTACGCGGTGACGGGTTATATGGTGCATTAAAACGATTGAGGTTATAAGATTGGCGATTGTAGTCAATTCGTGGAGCGGTGTCGGTCGCTGGTCCGCGGTCTCTCACGTAAGTGTAATTATTTCGCGGGGAGACTGTGCTAGAGAAATTGCGCGGCGCTTCCTTAAAGCGCGTCTTGTCGAATTCGTATTGTTTATATGCCGTGGTGGCCCTTTTAAAAACTAGGTTCAGTGGTTCGTTCCTGTGCGGGCTAACCTCTGGCCGCAAGGCGGGAATGAGCCCTCTAATAAAACTGTCTATTGTTAATTCGTCTACGTTCTCGATGTTGCGATGACTATCATCGCAGTCTAAAATTGCGGCGCGGAGGTCTTTTGTTCTGCTAATATAATCCAAGATATGCTCGTTTTGACCTTGCAATATGCTTGCGAGATCGCCGCGGTATTGGTCTACCGACCGATGTGGCCCAAAAACTTCTTTGAGGCGGTTGCACAGCTCGTTTATTGTGCAACAATTTTCGTCCTCTAAAGCCGAATATGCGCGATATCTTAGTTTATTGCAAATTAATTTTGTCAAAGTTCGTTCCGCATAGGGCGGTACGATATCCCTAGCTCTCTTGCAGGCTCGACTAAATTGTATTACCGGAATATTAGTGCCGTCGAAGGCGGGTATAAATTCGAGAGCTTCCTTGACCGTGAAGCTCAATGGTTCCGTCGACATGCGTTCGACACGGGAAGTTGTTTCAGGTGAGAGGGGTGCGCGTTGCGATGACGCGAAACTGGCTTCGCGGATCTCGCGGAGTTCACGCTGAATATTTTGTAAATCTAGTCGTTGCTGCTCCGCAGCATCCTCGAAATTCCTACGCGAGTCTGCTAAAAATCTTGCCTGCTCGTTGAGGTACGCTTCCTTTTCCGCTAACTCTGCCTGGAATTTTAATAGTTCGGCCTCGGTGGGCGCGGGAGAATCTCCACGTTTTTTTGATCGTGTATCCATTTTAACGTGATTTTACAAAACGAGTCAGTAGATGTTATTTTAGTTTCGTGCACAGTTTCTATATTCGCGGGGATCACGTTGGGACTGTCCTAATTCGCGGTGATCACTTGCTAACAATATCGTCACTCGGTTCACGGCAAATATTTACGGACAGCTGGGATGCGTGTCCTACCGACTGCGCCAAATTTGTCACGTCCCGGGCTTCCCCTTTCTTTTAATCGCGATCTTTCCGTCCCAAACGGTACGTACGTCCGAATCTGAACGAGGCCCGACGAACAGAATGCACAAAATCTAACAAATTTACTTATAGCTATTACTCATCGGTGTTGAATGATGCACTTGATTTGATATTGTGTCCAGGTGTGATGAGGGAGTTGCAGGAGGTTGGCTAGTTCCGCCGAGTCGCCTGGAAAGAGCTGCTTCTGAAGCCTTGTGGTACGTTAGCGAAGCACGTTCGGAACATATATTTATTTGTGGGAACTTTAACAGTATGAACTCCCGACGCGGATGAGGACGTTGGGTTTCGGTAATACACAATAACGTTCACGGTGCAATTAGGTAAAAATAATAATATATTCTATTTATAAATTGGTTACACTAAACACTTAGAGTCTACAATTAACGATATGGTATTTAGACTAAGAATACGATTTGGAAATAGCAAGGCGTATCACGCGAGAAGTTGAAGTTATTAATGCGCGGGACTCTCATAGGAGACGTCGTTTCTCCTCGGAGTCTGGAACTGAAGTGTAGAGCCGTCCGCGTTTCCTTGGCGCGTCGAGTCCGGCCGGTGGAGGGGCGACGTTGGTGCGAGGGAGAGCGCATCTGCTGACGATAGTCTGTCTCTCTCTCTGGGCGTTGTGAGATCTGCTGGTGCTTGCAGTTTCCCGTGGAGCACGGTTGACTGCGAGCGTGATGGAATGCGCTGAGCTTGCAGTTCTCAGTGCGAGCGGATGCATCACGTGCGTTCTCTTTTACTCCTGGTGCACCGTGAGATTTGCTGCCGTCTGCAGGATCCCATGGAGCGCGACTATCTGCGAGCGTGATGGTATTTGCTGACCTTGCAGTTTTCGCGGTGTGAACGGATTGCAACATTGGCGCGCTACTAACTTATTCTACATTATACATAGGCGTATGCATTAGTTTGTTATTGGTATTTGAATATTTAACTTATGGTTATTTGCTTATAATGTTGGCTTATGTTATCGTGTGTGTGTGTGCGTGTGGTACACAATGCTTGTATATGTGTTGTGTATATGTGTGCTTAAGAAACAGGATGTTGTATGTGTTACAATTGTGTACTTATGAACTAGCACAAAACGTAGTATGTAATTAGCGCAGACATAATATGGAGTATAGAATGTGTTATATATTATAGAATGAAGCATAGGGTGGGGAATGGAGTGTAGTGTGGAATAAGGTATGGAATGTAGTATATGATGGAGTATAGGACGGGGTATAGAACATAGTATAGAATGAGGTATATGATGCATATAATGTATGTATGTATCCTAGCTTAAAACTAACGCAACACGACGACAGTCGTTACAAACAAACGATTTAGCTTCAAATTCATGCGAAATGGACAATTTAGCTTCAGATTCATACGAAATACACAAATTAGCCATAAATCAACGCGAAACATACGATTTAGCTCCAATATCATGCGAAACACACGATTTCGCTTCAAATTCGTGCGAAATAGCGATTTTAAAAAAACGATTTAGCTTCAAATTCATGCGATATGAACAATTTAGCTTCAGGTTCATGCGAAATACATGAATCAGCTTCAAATTCACGCGAAACATACGATTTAGCTTCAATATCATGCGATATACACGATTTCGCTTCAAACTCGTACGAAATAGCGTTTTTAAACAAACGATTTAGCTTCAAATTGATGCGATATGAACAATTTAGCTTCAGATTCATGCGAAATACACGAATCAGCTTTAAACCAACGCGAAACATACGATTTAGCTCCAATACAATGCGAAACACACGATTTCGCTTCAAATTCGTGCGAAATAGCGATTTTAAACTAACGTTTTGGCTTCAAATTCATGCGAAATGAACAGTTTAGCTTCAGATTCATGCGAAATACACGAATCAGCTTTAAATCAACGCGAAACATACGATTTAGCTTCAATATCATGAGATATACACGATTTCGCTTCAAATTCGTCCGAAATAGTGTTTTTAAACAAACGATTTAGCTTCAAATTGATGCGAAATGAACAGTTTAGCTTCAGATTCATGCGAAATACACGAATTAGCCTTAAATCAACGCGAAACATACGATTTAGCTCCAATATCATGCGAAACACACGATTTCGCTTCAAATTCGTGCGAAATAGCGATTTTAAACAAACGATTTAGCTTCAAATTCATGCGAAATGGACAATTTAGCTTCAGATTCATACGAAATACACGAATTAGCCATAAATCAACGCGAAACATACGATTTAGCTCCAATATCATGCGAAACATACGATTTCGCTTCAAATTCGTCCGAAATACCGATTTTTAACAAACGATTTAGCTTCAAATCTATGCGAAATGAACAATTTCGTTTCGGATTCATGCGAAATACACGTATCAGCTTCAAATTCACGCGAAACATACGACTTAGCTTGAATATCATGCGAAACACACGACTTCGCTTCAAATTCGTGCGAAATAACGATTTTAAATAATCGATTTCGCTTCAAATTCATGCGAAATGAACAGTTTAGCTTCAGATTCATGCGAAATACACGAATCAGCTTTAAATCAAGCGAAACATACGATTTAGCTTCAATATCATGCGATATACACGATTTCGCTTCAAAATCGTGCGAAATAGCGTTTTTAAACAAACGATTTAGCTTCAAATTGATGCGAAATGAACAATTTAGCTTCAGATTCATGCGAAATACACGAATCAGCTTTAAATCAACGCGAAACATACGATTTAGCTCCAATATAATGCGAAACACACGATTTCGCTTCAAATTCGTGCGAAATAGCGATTTTAAACAAACGATTTACCTTCAAATTCATGCGATATGAACAATTTAGCTTCAGATTCATGCGAAAAACACGAATCAGCTTTAAATCAACGCGAAACATACGATTTAGATTCAATATCATGCGATATACACTATTTCGCTTCAAATTCGTGCGAAATAGCGATTTTAAACAAACGATTTAGCTTCAAATTGATGCGAAATGAACAATTTAGCTTCAGATTTACGCGAAATACACGAATCAGCTTCAAATTCACGCGAAACATACGATTTAGCTTCAATATGATGCGATATACACGATTTCGCTTCGAATTCGTGCGAAATAACGATTTTAAACAAACGATTTAGCTTCAAATTCATGCGAAATGAACAATTTAGCTTCAGATTCATACGAAATACACGAATTAGCCTTAAATCAACGCGAAACATACGATTTAGCTCCAATATCATGCGAAACACACGACTTCGCTTCAAATTCGTGCGAAATAACGATTTTAAATAATCGATTTCGCTTCAAATTCATGCGAAATAAACAGTTTAGCTTCAGATTCATGCGAAATACACGAATCAGCTTTAAATCAAGCGAAACATACGATTTAGCTTCAATATCATGCGATATACACGATTTCGCTTCAAAATCGTGCGAAATAGCGTTTTTAAACAAACGATTTAGCTTCAAATTGATGCGAAATGAACAATTTAGCTTCAGATTCATGCGAAATACACGAATCAGCTTTAAATCAACGCGAAACATACGATTTAGCTCCAATATAATGCGAAACACACGATTTCGCTTCAAATTCGTGCGAAATAGCGATTTTAAACAAACGATTTACCTTCAAATTCATGCGATATGAACAATTTAGCTTCAGATTCATGCGAAAAACACGAATCAGCTTTAAATCAACGCGAAACATACGATTTAGCTTGAATATCATGCGAAACACACGATTTCGCTTCAAATTCGTGCGAAATAACGATTTTAAATAATCGATTTCGCTTCAAATTCATGCGAAATGAACAGTTTAGCTTCAGATTCATGCGAAATACACGAATCAGCTTTAAATCAACGCGAAACATACGATTTAGCTTCAATATCATGCGAAACACACGATTTCGCTTCAAATTCGTCCGAAATAGCGATTTTTAACAAACGATTTAGCTTCAAATCTATGCGAAATGAACAATTTAGTTTCGGATTCATGCGAAATACACGTATCAGCTTCAAATTCACGCGAAACATATGATTTAGCTTGAATATCATGCGAAACACACGATTTCGCTGCAAATTCGTGCGAAATAACGATTTTAAATAATCGATTTAGCTTCAAATCTATGCGAAATGAACAATTTAGTTTCGGATTCATGCGAAATACACGTATCAGCTTCAAATTCACGCGAAACATACGACTTAGCTTGAATATCATGCGAAACACACGACTTCGCTTCAAATTCGTGCGAAATAACGATTTTAAATAATCGATTTCGCTTCAAATTCATGCGAAATGAACAGTTTAGCTTCAGATTCATGCGAAATACACGAATCAGCTTTAAATCAAGCGAAACATACGATTTAGCTCCAATATCATGCGATATACACGATTTCGCTTCAAATTCGTGCGAAATAGCGTTTTTAAACAAACGATTTAGCTTCAAATTGATGCGAAATGAACAATTTAGCTTCAGATTCATGCGAAATACACGAATCAGCTTTAAATCAACGCGAAACATACGATTTAGCTCCAATATAATGCGAAACACACGATTTCGCTTCAAATTCGTGCGAAATAGCGATTTTAAACAAACGATTTACCTTCAAATTCATGCGATATGAACAATTTAGCTTCAGATTCATGCGAAAAACACGAATCAGCTTTAAATCAACGCGAAACATACGATTTAGCTTGAATATCATGCGAAACACACGATTTCGCTTCAAATTCGTGCGAAATAACGATTTTAAATAATCGATTTCGCTTCAAATTCATGCGAAATGAACAGTTTAGCTTCAGATTCATGCGAAATACACGAATCAGCTTTAAATCAACGCGAAACATACGATTTAGCTTCAATATCATGCGAAACACACGATTTCGCTTCAAATTCGTCCGAAATAGCGATTTTTAACAAACGATTTAGCTTCAAATCTATGCGAAATGAACAATTTAGTTTCGGATTCATGCGAAATACACGTATCAGCTTCAAATTCACGCGAAACATATGATTTAGCTTGAATATCATGCGAAACACACGATTTCGCTCCAAATTCGTGCGAAATAACGATTTTAAATAATCGATTTAGCTTCAAATTGATGCGAAATGAACAATTTAGCTTCAGATTCATGCGAAATACACGAATCAGCTTTAAATCAACGCGAAACATACGATTTAGCTCCAATATAATGCGAAACACACGATTTCGCTTCAAATTCGTGCGAAATAGCGATTTTAAACAAACGATTTACCTTCAAATTCATGCGATATGAACAATTTAGCTTCAGATTCATGCGAAAAACACGAATCAGCTTTAAATCAACGCGAAACATACGATTTAGCTCCAATATCATGCGATATACACGATTTCGCTTCGAATTCGTGCGAAATAACGATTTTAAACAAACGATTTAGCTTCAAATTCATGCGAAATGAACAATTTAGCTTCAGATTCATACGAAATACACAAATTAGCCTTAAATCAACGCGAAACATACGATTTAGCTCCAATATCATGCGAAACACACGATTTCGCTTCAAATTCGTGCGAAATAGCGATTTTAAACAAACGATTTAGCTTCAAATTCATGCGAAATGAACAATTTAGCTTCAGATTCATACGAAATACACAAATTAGCCTTAAATCAACGCGAAACATACGATTTAGATTCAATATCATGCGATATACACTATTTCGCTTCAAATTCGTGCGAAATAGCGATTTTAAACAAACGATTTAGCTTCAAATTGATGCGAAATGAACAATTTAGCTTCAGATTTACGCGAAATACACGAATCAGCTTCAAATTCACGCGAAACATACGATTTAGCTTCAATATGATGCGATATACACGATTTCGCTTCGAATTCGTGCGAAATAACGATTTTAAACAAACGATTTAGCTTCAAATTCATGCGAAATGAACAATTTAGCTTCAGATTCATACGAAATACACGAATTAGCCTTAAATCAACGCGAAACATACGATTTAGCTCCAATATCATGCGAAACACACGATTTCGCTTCAAATTCGTGCGAAATAGCGATTTTAAACAAACGATTTAGCTTCAAATTCATGCGAAATGGACAATTTAGCTTCAGATTCATACGAAATACACGAATTAGCCATAAATCAACGCGAAACATACGATTTAGCTCCAATATCATGCGAAACACACGATTTCGCTTCAAATTCGTCCGAAATACCGATTTTTAACAAACGATTTAGCTTCAAATCTATGCGAAATGAACAATTTAGTTTCGGATTCATGCGAAATACACGTATCAGCTTCAAATTCACGCGAAACATACGACTTAGCTTGAATATCATGCGAAACACACGACTTCGCTTCAAATTCGTGCGAAATAACGATTTTAAATAATCGATTTCGCTTCAAATTCATGCGAAATGAACAGTTTAGCTTCAGATTCATGCGAAATACACGAATCAGCTTTAAATCAAGCGAAACATACGATTTAGCTTCAATATCATGCGATATACACGATTTCGCTTCAAAATCGTGCGAAATAGCGTTTTTAAACAAACGATTTAGCTTCAAATTGATGCGAAATGAACAATTTAGCTTCAGATTCATGCGAAATACACGAATCAGCTTTAAATCAACGCGAAACATACGATTTAGCTCCAATATAATGCGAAACACACGATTTCGCTTCAAATTCGTGCGAAATAGCGATTTTAAACAAACGATTTACCTTCAAATTCATGCGATATGAACAATTTAGCTTCAGATTCATGCGAAAAACACGAATCAGCTTTAAATCAACGCGAAACATACGATTTAGATTCAATATCATGCGATATACACTATTTCGCTTCAAATTCGTGCGAAATAGCGATTTTAAACAAACGATTTAGCTTCAAATTGATGCGAAATGAACAATTTAGCTTCAGATTTACGCGAAATACACGAATCAGCTTCAAATTCACGCGAAACATACGATTTAGCTTCAATATGATGCGATATACACGATTTCGCTTCGAATTCGTGCGAAATAACGATTTTAAACAAACGATTTAGCTTCAAATTCATGCGAAATGAACAATTTAGCTTCAGATTCATACGAAATACACGAATTAGCCTTAAATCAACGCGAAACATACGATTTAGCTCCAATATCATGCGAAACACACGATTTCGCTTCAAATTCGTGCGAAATAGCGATTTTAAACAAACGATTTAGCTTCAAATTCATGCGAAATGGACAATTTAGCTTCAGATTCATACGAAATACACGAATTAGCCATAAATCAACGCGAAACATACGATTTAGCTCCAATATCATGCGAAACACACGATTTCGCTTCAAATTCGTCCGAAATAGCGATTTTTAACAAACGATTTAGCTTCAAATCTATGCGAAATGAACAATTTAGTTTCGGATTCATGCGAAATACACGTATCAGCTTCAAATTCACGCGAAACATACGACTTAGCTTGAATATCATGCGAAACACACGACTTCGCTTCAAATTCGTGCGAAATAACGATTTTAAATAATCGATTTCGCTTCAAATTCATGCGAAATGAACAGTTTAGCTTCAGATTCATGCGAAATACACGAATCAGCTTTAAATCAAGCGAAACATACGATTTAGCTTCAATATCATGCGATATACACGATTTCGCTTCAAAATCGTGCGAAATAGCGTTTTTAAACAAACGATTTAGCTTCAAATTGATGCGAAATGAACAATTTAGCTTCAGATTCATGCGAAATACACGAATCAGCTTTAAATCAACGCGAAACATACGATTTAGCTCCAATATAATGCGAAACACACGATTTCGCTTCAAATTCGTGCGAAATAGCGATTTTAAACAAACGATTTACCTTCAAATTCATGCGATATGAACAATTTAGCTTCAGATTCATGCGAAAAACACGAATCAGCTTTAAATCAACGCGAAACATACGATTTAGCTTGAATATCATGCGAAACACACGATTTCGCTTCAAATTCGTGCGAAATAACGATTTTAAATAATCGATTTCGCTTCAAATTCATGCGAAATGAACAGTTTAGCTTCAGATTCATGCGAAATACACGAATCAGCTTTAAATCAACGCGAAACATACGATTTAGCTTCAATATCATGCGAAACACACGATTTCGCTTCAAATTCGTCCGAAATAGCGATTTTTAACAAACGATTTAGCTTCAAATCTATGCGAAATGAACAATTTAGTTTCGGATTCATGCGAAATACACGTATCAGCTTCAAATTCACGCGAAACATATGATTTAGCTTGAATATCATGCGAAACACACGATTTCGCTGCAAATTCGTGCGAAATAACGATTTTAAATAATCGATTTAGCTTCAAATTGATGCGAAATGAACAATTTAGCTTCAGATTCATGCGAAATACACGAATCAGCTTTAAATCAACGCGAAACATACGATTTAGCTCCAATATAATGCGAAACACACGATTTCGCTTCAAATTCGTGCGAAATAGCGATTTTAAACAAACGATTTAGCTTCAAATTCATGCGATATGAACAATTTAGCTTCAGATTCATGCGAAAAACACGAATCAGCTTTAAATCAACGCGAAACATACGATTTAGCTCCAATATCATGCGATATACACGATTTCGCTTCGAATTCGTGCGAAATAACGATTTTAAACAAACGATTTAGCTTCAAATTCATGCGAAATGAACAATTTAGCTTCAGATTCATGCGAAATACATGAACTAGCCTTAAATCAACGCGAAACATACCATTTAGCTCCAATATCATGCGAAACACACGATTTCGCTTTAAATTCGTGCGAAATAGCGATTTTAAACAAACGATTTAGCTTCAAATTCATGCGAAATGGACAATTTAGCTTCAGATTCATACGAAATACACGAATTAGCCATAAATCAACGCGAAACATACGATTTAGCTCCAATATAATGCGAAACACACGATTTCGCTTCAGATTCGTGCGAAATAGCGATTTTAAACAAACGATTTAGCTTCAAATTCATGCGATATGAACAATTTAGCTTCAGATTCATGTGAAAAACACGAATCAGCTTTAAATCAACGCGAAACATACGATTTAGCTCCAATATCATGCGATATACACGATTTCGCTTCAAAATCGTGCGAAATAGCGTTTTTAAACAAACGATTTAGCTTCAAATTGATGCGAAATGAACAATTTAGCTTCAGATTCATACGAAATACACGAATTAGCCATAAATCAACGCGAAACATACGATTTAGCTCCAATATCATGCGAAACACACGATTTCGCTTCAAATTCGTGCGAAATAGCGATTTTAAACAAACGATTTAGCTTCAAATTCATGCGAAATGGACAATTTAGCTTCAGATACATACCAAATACACGAATTAGCCATAAATCAACGCGAAACATACGATTTAGCTCCAATATCATGCGAAACACACGATTTCGCTTCAAATTCGTCCGAAATAGCGATTTTTAACAAACGATTTAGCTTCAAATCTATGCGAAATGAACAATTTAGTTTCGGATTCATGCGAAATACACGTATCAGCTTCAAATTCACGCGAAACATACGATTTAGCTTGAATATCATGCGAAACACACGATTTCGCTTCAAATTCGTGCGAAATAACGATTTTAAATAATCGATTTCGCTTCAAATTCATGCGAAATGAACAGTTTAGCTTCAGATTCATGCGAAAAACACGAATCAGCTTTAAATCAACGCGAAACATACGATTTAGCTCCAATATCATGCGATATACACGATTTCGCTTCGAATTCGTGCGAAATAACGATTTTAAACAAACGATTTAGCTTCAAATTCATGCGAAATGAACAATTTAGCTTCAGATTCATACGAAATACACAAATTAGCCTTAAATCAACGCGAAACATACGATTTAGCTTGAATATCATGCGAAACACACGATTTCGCTTCAAATTCGTGCGAAATAACGATTTTAAATAATCGATTTCGCTTCAAATTCATGCGAAATGAACAGTTTAGCTCCAGATTCATGCGAAAAACACGAATCAGCTTTAAATCAACGCGAAACATACGATTTAGCTCCAATATCATGCGATATACACGATTTCGCTTCGAATTCGTGCGAAATAACGATTTTAAACAAACGATTTAGCTTCAAATTCATGCGAAATGAACAATTTAGCTTCAGATTCATACGAAATACACAAATTAGCCTTAAATCAACGCGAAACATACGATTTAGCTTGAATATCATGCGAAACACACGATTTCGCTTCAAATCCGTGCGAAATAACGATTTTAAATAATCGATTTAGCGTCAAATTGATGCGAAATGAACAATTTAGCTTCAGATTCATGCGAAATACACGAATTAGCTTTAAATCAACGCGAAACATACGATTTAGATTCAATATCATGCGATATACACTATTTCGCTTCAAATTCGTGCGAAATAGCGTTTTTAAAGAAACGATTTAGCTTCAAATTGATGCGAAGTGAACAGTTTAGCTTCAGATTCATGCGAAATACACGAATCAGCTTTAAATCAACGCGAAACATACGATTTAGCTCCAATATAATGCGAAACACACGATGTCGCTTCAAATTCGTGCGAAATAGCGATTTTAAACAAACGATTTAGCTTCAAATTCATGCGATATGAACAATTTAGCTTCAGATTCATGCGAAAAACACGAATCAGCTTTAAATCAACGCGAAACATACGATTTAGCTCCAATATCATGCGATATACACGATTTCGCTTCGAATTCGTGCGAAATAACGATTTTAAACAAACGATTTAGCTTCAAATTCATGCGAAATGAACAATTTAGCTTCAGATTCATACGAAATACACAAATTAGCCTTAAATCAACGCGAAACATACGATTTAGCTTGAATATCATGCGAAACACACGATTTCGCTTCAAATTCGTGCGAAATAACGATTTTAAATAATCGATTTCGCTTCAAATTCATGCGAAATGAACAGTTTAGCTCCAGATTCATGCGAAAAACACGAATCAGCTTTAAATCAACGCGAAACATACGATTTAGCTCCAATATCATGCGATATACACGATTTCGCTTCGAATTCGTGCGAAATAACGATTTTAAACAAACGATTTAGCTTCAAATTCATGCGAAATGAACAATTTAGCTTCAGATTCATACGAAATACACAAATTAGCCTTAAATCAACGCGAAACATACGATTTAGCTTGAATATCATGCGAAACACACGATTTCGCTTCAAATCCGTGCGAAATAACGATTTTAAATAATCGATTTAGCGTCAAATTGATGCGAAATGAACAATTTAGCTTCAGATTCATGCGAAATACACGAGTCAGCTTTAAATCAACGCGAAACATACGATTTAGCTTCAATATCATGCGAAACACACGATTTCGCTTCAAATTCGTGCGAAATAGTGTTTTTAAATAATCGATTTCGCTTCAAATTCATGCGAAATGAACAATTTAGCTTCAGATTCATACGAAATACACAAATTAGCCTTAAATCAACGCGAAACATACGATTTAGCTTGAATATCATGCGAAACACACGATTTCGCTTCAAATCCGTGCGAAATAACGATTTTAAATAATCGATTTAGCGTCAAATTGATGCGAAATGAACAATTTAGCTTCAGATTCATGCGAAATACACGAATTAGCTTTAAATCAACGCGAAACATACGATTTAGATTCAATATCATGCGATATACACTATTTCGCTTCAAATTCGTGCGAAATAGCGTTTTTAAAGAAACGATTTAGCTTCAAATTGATGCGAAGTGAACAGTTTAGCTTCAGATTCATGCGAAATACACGAATCAGCTTTAAATCAACGCGAAACATACGATTTAGCTCCAATATAATGCGAAACACACGATTTCGCTTCAAATTCGTGCGAAATAGCGATTTTAAACAAACGATTTAGCTTCAAATTCATGCGATATGAACAATTTAGCTTCAGATTCATGCGAAAAACACGAATCAGCTTTAAATCAACGCGAAACATACGATTTAGCTCCAATATCATGCGATATACACGATTTCGCTTCGAATTCGTGCGAAATAACGATTTTAAACAAACGATTTAGCTTCAAATTCATGCGAAATGAACAATTTAGCTTCAGATTCATACGAAATACACAAATTACCCTTAAATCAACGCGAAACATACGATTTAGCTTGAATATCATGCGAAACACACGATTTCGCTTCAAATTCGTGCGAAATAACGATTTTAAGTAATCGATTTCGCTTCAAATTCATGCGAAATGAACAGTTTAGCTCCAGATTCATGCGAAAAACACGAATCAGCTTTAAATCAACGCGAAACATACGATTTAGCTCCAATATCATGCGATATACACGATTTCGCTTCGAATTCGTGCGAAATAACGATTTTAAACAAACGATTTAGCTTCAAATTCATGCGAAATGAACAATTTAGCTTCAGATTCATACGAAATACACAAATTAGCCTTAAATCAACGCGAAACACACGATTTAGCTTGAATATCATGCGAAACACACGATTTCGCTTCAAATCCGTGCGAAATAACGATTTTAAATAATCGATTTAGCGTCAAATTGATGCGAAATGAACAATTTAGCTTCAGATTCATGCGAAATACACGAATTAGCTTTAAATCAACGCGAAACATACGATTTAGATTCAATATCATGCGATATACACTATTTCGCTTCAAATTCGTGCGAAATAGCGTTTTTAAAGAAACGATTTATCTTCAAATTGATGCGAAGTGAACAGTTTAGCTTCAGATTCATGCGAAATACACGAATTAGCTTTATATCAATGCGAAACATACGATTTAGCTTCAATATCATGCGTAACACTCGATTTAGCTTCAAATTCGTGCGCAATAACGATTTTAAACAAAAGATTTAGATTCAAATTTATGTGAAATGAACAATTTAGCTTCAGATTCATGCGAAATACACGAATCAGCTTTAAATCAACGCGAAACATACGATTTAGCTTCAATATCATGCGAAACACACGATTTCGCTTCAAATTCGTGCGAAATAGTGTTTTTAAATAATCGATTTCGCTTCAAATTCATGCGAAATGAACAATTTAACTTCAGATTCATACGAAATACACGAATTAGCTTTAAATCAACGCGAAACATACGATTTAGATTCAATACCATGCGATATACACTATTTCGCTTCAAATTCGTGCGAAATAGCGATTTTAAACAAACGATTTAGCTTCAAATTGATGCGAAATGAACAATTTAGCTTCAGATTTACGCGAAATACACGAATCAGCTTCAAATTCACGCGAAACATACGATTTAGCTTCAATATGATGCGATATACACGATTTCGCTTCGAATTCGTGCGAAATAACGATTTTAAACAAACGATTTAGCTTCAAATTCATGCGAAATGAACAATTTAGCTTCAGATTCATACGAAATATACGAATTAGCCTTAAATCAACGCGAAACATACGATTTAGCTCCAATATCATGCGAAACACACGATTTCGCTTCAAATTCGTGCGAAATAGCGATTTTAAGCAAACGATTTAGCTTCAAATTCATGCGAAATGGACAATTTAGCTTCAGATTCATACGAAATACACGAATTAGCCATAAATCAACGCGAAACATACGATTTAGCTCCAATATCATGCGAAACACACGATTTCGCTTCAAATTCGTCCGAAATAGCGATTTTTAACAAACGATTTAGCTTCAAATCTATGCGAAATGAACAATTTAGTTTCGGATTCATGCGAAATACACGTATCAGCTTCAAATTCACGCGAAACATACGACTTAGCTTGAATATCATGCGAAACACACGACTTCGCTTCAAATTCGTGCGAAATAACGATTTTAAATAATCGATTTCGCTTCAAATTCATGCGAAATGAACAGTTTAGCTTCAGATTCATGCGAAATACACGAATCAGCTTTAAATCAAGCGAAACATACGATTTAGCTTCAATATCATGCGATATACACGATTTCGCTTCAAAATCGTGCGAAATAGCGTTTTTAAACAAACGATTTAGCTTCAAATTGATGCGAAATGAACAATTTAGCTTCAGATTCATGCGAAATACACGAATCAGCTTTAAATCAACGCGAAACATACGATTTAGCTCCAATATAATGCGAAACACACGATTTCGCTTCAAATTCGTGCGAAATAGCGATTTTAAACAAACGATTTACCTTCAAATTCATGCGATATGAACAATTTAGCTTCAGATTCATGCGAAAAACACGAATCAGCTTTAAATCAACGCGAAACATACGATTTAGCTTGAATATCATGCGAAACACACGATTTCGCTTCAAATTCGTGCGAAATAACGATTTTAAATAATCGATTTCGCTTCAAATTCATGCGAAATGAACAGTTTAGCTTCAGATTCATGCGAAATACACGAATCAGCTTTAAATCAACGCGAAACATACGATTTAGCTTCAATATCATGCGAAACACACGATTTCGCTTCAAATTCGTCCGAAATAGCGATTTTTAACAAACGATTTAGCTTCAAATCTATGCGAAATGAACAATTTAGTTTCGGATTCATGCGAAATACACGTATCAGCTTCAAATTCACGCGAAACATATGATTTAGCTTGAATATCATGCGAAACACACGATTTCGCTTCAAATTCGTGCGAAATAACGATTTTAAATAATCGATTTAGCTTCAAATTGATGCGAAATGAACAATTTAGCTTCAGATTCATGCGAAATACACGAATCAGCTTTAAATCAACGCGAAACATACGATTTAGCTCCAATATAATGCGAAACACACGATTTCGCTTCAAATTCGTGCGAAATAGCGATTTTAAACAAACGATTTAGCTTCAAATTCATGCGATATGAACAATTTAGCTTCAGATTCATGCGAAAAACACGAATCAGCTTTAAATCAACGCGAAACATACGATTTAGCTCCAATATCATGCGATATACACGATTTCGCTTCGAATTCGTGCGAAATAACGATTTTAAACAAACGATTTAGCTTCAAATTCATGCGAAATGAACAATTTAGCTTCAGATTCATGCGAAATACATGAATTAGCCTTAAATCAACGCGAAACATACCATTTAGCTCCAATATCATGCGAAACACACGATTTCGCTTTAAATTCGTGCGAAATAGCGATTTTAAACAAACGATTTAGCTTCAAATTCATGCGAAATGGACAATTTAGCTTCAGATTCATACGAAATACACGAATTAGCCATAAATCAACGCGAAACATACGATTTAGCTCCAATATAATGCGAAACACACGATTTCGCTTCAGATTCGTGCGAAATAGCGATTTTAAACAAACGATTTAGCTTCAAATTCATGCGATATGAACAATTTAGCTTCAGATTCATGTGAAAAACACGAATCAGCTTTAAATCAACGCGAAATATACGATTTAGCTCCAATATCATGCGATATACACGATTTCGCTTCAAAATCGTGCGAAATAGCGTTTTTAAACAAACGATTTAGCTTCAAATTGATGCGAAATGAACAATTTAGCTTCAGATTCATACGAAATACACGAATTAGCCATAAATCAACGCGAAACATACGATTTAGCTCCAATATCATGCGAAACACACGATTTCGCTTCAAATTCGTGCGAAATAGCGATTTTAAACAAACGATTTAGCTTCAAATTCATGCGAAATGGACAATTTAGCTTCAGATTCATACCAAATACACGAATTAGCCATAAATCAACGCGAAACATACGATTTAGCTCCAATATCATGCGAAACACACGATTTCGCTTCAAATTCGTCCGAAATAGCGATTTTTAACAAACGATTTAGCTTCAAATCTATGCGAAATGAACAATTTAGTTTCGGATTCATGCGAAATACACGTATCAGCTTCAAATTCACGCGAAACATACGATTTAGCTTGAATATCATGCGAAACACACGATTTCGCTTCAAATTCGTGCGAAATAACGATTTTAAATAATCGATTTCGCTTCAAATTCATGCGAAATGAACAGTTTAGCTTCAGATTCATGCGAAAAACACGAATCAGCTTTAAATCAACGCGAAACATACGATTTAGCTCCAATATCATGCGATATACACGATTTCGCTTCGAATTCGTGCGAAATAACGATTTTAAACAAACGATTTAGCTTCAAATTCATGCGAAATGAACAATTTAGCTTCAGATTCATACGAAATACACAAATTAGCCTTAAATCAACGCGAAACATACGATTTAGCTTGAATATCATGCGAAACCCACGATTTCGCTTCAAATTCGTGCGAAATAACGATTTTAAATAATCGATTTCGCTTCAAATTCATGCGAAATGAACAGTTTAGCTCCAGATTCATGCGAAAAACACGAATCAGCTTTAAATCAACGCGAAACATACGATTTAGCTCCAATATCATGCGATATACACGATTTCGCTTCGAATTCGTGCGAAATAACGATTTTAAACAAACGATTTAGCTTCAAATTCATGCGAAATGAACAATTTAGCTTCAGATTCATACGAAATACACAAATTAGCCTTAAATCAACGCGAAACATACGATTTAGCTTGAATATCATGCGAAACACACGATTTCGCTTCAAATCCGTGCGAAATAACGATTTTAAATAATCGATTTAGCGTCAAATTGATGCGAAATGAACAATTTAGCTTCAGATTCATGCGAAATACACGAATTAGCTTTAAATCAACGCGAAACATACGATTTAGATTCAATATCATGCGATATACACTATTTCGCTTCAAATTCGTGCGAAATAGCGTTTTTAAAGAAACGATTTAGCTTCAAATTGATGCGAAGTGAACAGTTTAGCTTCAGATTCATGCGAAATACACGAATCAGCTTTTAAATCAACGCGAAACATACGATTTAGCTCCAATATAATGCGAAACACACGATTTCGCTTCAAATTCGTGCGAAATAGCGATTTTAAACAAACGATTTAGCTTCAAATTCATGCGATATGAACAATTTAGCTTCAGATTCATGCGAAAAACACGAATCAGCTTTAAATCAACGCGAAACATACGATTTAGCTCCAATATCATGCGATATACACGATTTCGCTTCGAATTCGTGCGAAATAACGATTTTAAACAAACGATTTAGCTTCAAATTCATGCGAAATGAACAATTTAGCTTCAGATTCATACGAAATACACAAATTAGCCTTAAATCAACGCGAAACATACGATTTAGCTTGAATATCATGCGAAACACACGATTTCGCTTCAAATTCGTGCGAAATAACGATTTTAAATAATCGATTTCGCTTCAAATTCATGCGAAATGAACAGTTTAGCTCCAGATTCATGCGAAAAACACGAATCAGCTTTAAATCAACGCGAAACATACGATTTAGCTCCAATATCATGCGATATACACGATTTCGCTTCGAATTCGTGCGAAATAACGATTTTAAACAAACGATTTAGCTTCAAATTCATGCGAAATGAACAATTTAGCTTCAGATTCATACGAAATACACAAATTAGCCTTAAATCAACGCGAAACATACGATTTAGCTTGAATATCATGCGAAACACACGATTTCGCTTCAAATCCGTGCGAAATAACGATTTTAAATAATCGATTTAGCGTCAAATTGATGCGAAATGAACAATTTAGCTTCAGATTCATGCGAAATACACGAATTAGCTTTAAATCAACGCGAAACATACGATTTAGATTCAATATCATGCGATATACACTATTTCGCTTCAAATTCGTGCGAAATAGCGTTTTTAAAGAAACGATTTAGCTTCAAATTGATGCGAAGTGAACAGTTTAGCTTCAGATTCATGCGAAATACACGAATTAGCTTTATATCAATGCGAAACATACGATTTAGCTTCAATATCATGCGTAACACTCGATTTAGCTTCAAATTCGTGCGCAATAACGATTTTAAACAAAAGATTTAGATTCAAATTTATGTGAAATGAACAATTTAGCTTCAGATTCATGCGAAATACACGAATCAGCTTTAAATCAACGCGAAACATACGATTTAGCTTCAATATCATGCGAAACACACGATTTCGCTTCAAATTCGTGCGAAATAGTGTTTTTAAATAATCGATTTCGCTTCAAATTCATGCGAAATGAACAATTTAACTTCAGATTCATACGAAATACACGAATTAGCTTTAAATCAACGCGAAACATACGATTTAGATTCAATATCATGCGATATACACTATTTCGCTTCAAATTCGTGCGAAATAGCGATTTTAAACAAACGATTTAGCTTCAAATTGATGCGAAATGAACAATTTAGCTTCAGATTTACGCGAAATACACGAATCAGCTTCAAATTCACGCGAAACATACGATTTAGCTTCAATATGATGCGATATACACGATTTCGCTTCAAATTCGTGCGAAATAGCGTTTTTAAACAAACGATTTAGCTTCAAATTGATGCGAAATGAACAGTTTAGCTTCCGATTCATGCGAAATACACGTATCAGCTTCAAATTCAAGCGAAACATACGATTTAGCTTGAATATCATGCGAAACACACGATTTCGCTTCAAATTCGTGCGAAATAGCGGTTCTTAACAAACGATTTAGCTTCAAATTCATGCGAAATGGACAATTTAGCTTCAGTTTCATACGAAATACACGAATTAGCCATAAATCAACGCGAAACATACGATTTAGCTCCAGTATCATGCGAAACACACGATTTCGATAGAAATTCGTGCGAAATAGCGATTTTAAACAAACGATTTAGCTTCAAATTCATGCGAAATGAACAATTTAGCTTCCGATTCATGCGAAATACACGTATCAGCTTCAAATTCAAGCGAAACATACGATTTAGCTTGAATATCATGCGAAACACACGATTTCGCTTCAAATTCGTGCGAAATAGCGATTTTAAACAAACGATTTAGCTTCAAATTGATGCGAAATGAACAATTTAGCTTCCGATTCATGCGAAATACACGTATCAGCTTCAAATTCAAGCGAAACATACGATTTAGCTTGAATATCATGCGAAACACACGATTTCGCTTCAAATTCGTGCGAAATAGCGGTTCTTAACAAACGATTTAGCTTCAAATTCATGCGAAATGGACAATTTAGCTTCAGTTTCATACGAAATACACGAATTAGCCATAAATCAACGCGAAACATACGATTTAGCTCCAGTATCATGCGAAACACACGATTTCGATAGAAATTCGTGCGAAATAGCGGTTTTTAACAAACGATTTAGCTTCAAATTGATGCGAAATCAACAATGTAGCTTCAGATTCATGCAAAATACACGAATTAGCATTAAATCAACGCGAAACATACGATTTAGCTTCAATATCATGCGAAACACTCGATTTTGCTTCAAATTCGTGCGAAATAGCGATTTTAAACAAACGATTTAGATTCAAATTTATTCGAAATGAACAATTTAGCTTCAGATTCATGCGAAATACACGAATCAGCTTTAAATCAACGCGAAACATACGACTTAGCTTCAATATCATGCGAAACACTCGATTTAGCTTCACATTCGTGCGCAATAGCGATTTTAAACAAAAGATTTAGATTCAAATTTATGTGAAATGAACAATTTAGCTTCAGATTCATGCGAAATACACGAATCAGCTTTAAATCAACGCGAAACATACGATTTAGCTTCAATATCATGCGATATACACGATTTCGCTTCAAATTCGTGCGAAATAGCGTTTTTTAAACAAACGATTTAGCTTCAAATTGATGCGAAGTGAACAGTTTAGCTTCAGATTCATGCGAAATACACGAATTAGCTTTATATCAATGCGAAACACACGATTTCGCTTCAAATTCGTGCGAAATAGTGTTTTTAAATAATCGATTTCGCTTCAAATTCATGCGAAATGAACAATTTAACTTCAGATTCATACGAAATACACGAATTAGCTTTAAATCAACGCGAAACATACGATTTAGATTCAATATCATGCGATATACACTATTTCGCTTCAAATTCGTGCGAAATAGCGATTTTAAACAAACGATTTAGCTTCAAATTGATGCGAAATGAACAATTTAGCTTCAGATTTACGCGAAATACACGAATCAGCTTCAAATTCACGCGAAACATACGATTTAGCTTCAATATGATGCGATATACACGATTTCGCTTCAAATTCGTGCGAAATAGCGTTTTTAAACAAACGATTTAGCTTCAAATTGATGCGAAATGAACAGTTTAGCTTCAGATTCATGCGAAATACACGAATCAGCTTTAAATCAACGCGAAACATACGATTTAGCTCCAATATCATGCGATATACACGATTTCGATTGAAATTCGTGCGAAATAGCGGTTTTTAACAAACGATTTAGCTTCAAATTCATGCGAAATGAACAATTTAGCTTCAGATTCATACGAAATACACGAATTAGCCTTATATCAACGCGAAACATACGATTTAGCTCCAATATCATGCAAAACACACGATTTCGCTTCAAATTCGTGCGAAATAGCGGTATTTAACAAACGATTTAGCTTCAAATTCATGCGATATGAACAATTTAGCTTCAGATTCATGCGAAATACACGAATCAGCTTTAAATCAACTCGAAACATACGATTTAGCTCCAATATCATGCGATATACACGATTTCGCTTCAAATTCGTGCGAAATAGCGATTTTAAACAAACGATTTAGCTTCAAATTGATGCGAAATGAACAATTTAGCTTCCGATTCATGCGAAATACACGTATCAGCTTCAAATTCAAGCGAAACATACGATTTAGCTTGAATATCATGCGAAACACACGATTTCGCTTCAAATTCGTGCGAAATAGCGGTTCTAAACAAACGATTTAGCTTCAAATTCATGCGAAATGACAATTTAGCTTCAGTTTCATACGAAATACACGAATTAGCCATAAATCAACGCGAAACATACGATTTAGCTCCAATATCATGCGAAACACACGATTTCGATAGAAATTCGTGCGAAATAGCGATTTTAAACAAACGATTTAGCTTCAAATTCATGCGATATGAACAATTTAGCTTCAGGTTCATGCGAAATACATGAATCAGCTTCAAATTCACGCGAAACATACGATTTAGCTTCAATATCATGCGATATACACGATTTCGCTTCAAATTCGTGCGAAATAGCGTTTTTAAACAAACGATTTAGCTTCAAATTGATGCGAAGTGAACAGTTTAGCTTCAGATTCATGCGAAATACACGAATTAGCTTTATATCAATGCGAAACATACGATTTAGCTCCAAAATAATGTGAAACACAATATTTCGCTTCAAATTCGTGCGAAATAACGATTTTAAATAATCGATTTCGCTTCAAATTCATGCGAAATGAACAGTTTAGCTTCAGATTCATGCGAAATACACGTTTCAGCTTCAAATTCACGCGAAACATACGATTTAGCTTGAATATCATGCGAAACACACTATTTCGCTTCAAATTCGTGCGAAATAGCGTTTTTAAACAAACGATTTAGCTTCAAATTGATGCGAAATGAACAATTTAGCTTCAGATTCATGCGAAATACACGAATCAACTTTAAATCAACGCGAAACATACGATTTAGCTCCAAAATAATGCGAAACACAATATATCGCTTCAAATTCGTGCGAAATAGCGGTTTTTAACAAACGATTTAGCTTCAAATTGATGCGATATGAACAATTTGGCTTCAGATTCATGCGAAATACACGAATCAGCTTTAAATCAACGCGAAACATACGATTTAGCTCCTATATAATGCGAAACACACGATTTCGCTTCAAATTCGTGCGAAATAGCGATTTTGAACAAACGATTTACCTTCAAATTCATGCGATATGAACAATTTAGCTTCAGATTCATGCGAAAAACACGAATCAGCTTTAAATCAACGCGAAACATACGATTTAGCTCCAATATCATGCGATATACACGATTTCGCATCGAATTCGTGCGAAATAACGATTTTAAACAAACGATTTAGCTTCAAATTCATGCGAAATGAACAATTTAGCTTCAGATTCATACGAAATACACAAATTAGCCTTAAATCAACGCGAAACATACGATTTAGCTCCAATATCATGCGAAACACACGATTTCGCTTCAAATTCGTGCGAAATAGCGATTTTAAACAAACGATTTAGCTTCAAATTCATGCGAAATGGACCATTTAGCTTCAGATTCATACGAAATACACGAATTAGCCATAAATCAAGGCGAAACATACGATTTAGCTCCAATATCATGCGAAACACACGATTTCGCTTCAAATTCGTCCGAAATAGCGATTTTTAACAAACGATTTAGCTTCAAATCTATGCGAAATGAACAATTTAGTTTCGGATTCATGCGAAATACACGTATCAGCTTCAAATTCACGCGAAACATACGATTTATCTTGAATATCATGCGAAACACACGATTTCGATTCAAATTCGTGCGAAATAACGATTTTAAATAATCGATTTCGCTTCAAATTCATGCGAAATGAACAGTTTAGCTTCAGATTCATGCGAAATACACGAATCAGCTTTAAATCAACGCGAAACATACGATTTAGCTTCAATATCATGCGAAACACACGATTTCGCTTCAAATTCGTCCGAAATAGCGATTTTTAACAAACGATTTAGCTTCAAATCTATGCGAAATGAACAATTTAGTTTCGGATTCATGCGAAATACTCGTATCAGCTTCAAATTCACGCGAAACATACGATTTAGCTTGAATATCATGCGAAACACACGATTTCGCTTCAAATTCGTGCGAAATAACGATTTTAAATAATCGATTTAGCTTCAAATTGATGCGAAATGAACAATTTAGCTTCAGATTCATGCGAAATACACGAATCAGATTTAAATCAACGCGAAACATACGATTTAGCTCCAATATAATGCGAAACACACGATTTCGCTTCAAATTCGTGCGAAATAGCGATTTTAAACAAACGATTTAGCTTCAAATTCATGCGATATGAACAATTTAGCTTCAGATTCATGCGAAAAACACGAATCAGCTTTAAATCAACGCGAAACATACGATTTAGCTCCAATATCATGCGATATACACGATTTCGCTTCGAATTCGTGCGAAATAACGATTTTAAACAAACGATTTAGCTTCAAATTCATGCGAAATGAACAATTTAGCTTCAGATTCATACGAAATACACAAATTAGCCTTAAATCAACGCGAAACATACGATTTAGCTCCAATATCATGCGAAACACACGATTTCGCTTCAAATTCGTGCGAAATAGCGATTTTAAACAAACGATTTAGCTTCAAATTCATGCGAAATAGACAATTTAGCTTCAGATTCATACGAAATACACGAATTAGCCATAAATCAAGGCGAAACATACGATTTAGCTCCAATATCATGCGAAACACACGATTTCGCTTCAAATTCGTCCGAAATAGCGATTTTTAACAAACGATTTAGCTTCAAATCTATGCGAAATGAACAATTTAGTTTCGGATTCATGCGAAATACACGTATCAGCTTCAAATTCACGCGAAACATACGATTTAGCTTGAATATCATGCGAAACACACGATTTCGCTTCAAATTCGTGCGAAATAACGATTTTAAATAATCGATTTCGCTTCAAATTCATGCGAAATGAACAGTTTAGCTTCAGATTCATGCGAAATACACGAATGAGCTTTAAATCAACGCGAAACATACGATTTAGCTTCAATATCATGCGAAACACACGATTTCGCTTCAAATTCGTCCGAAATAGCGATTTTTAACAAACGATTTAGCTTCAAATCTATGCGAAATGAACAATTTAGTTTCGGATTCATGCGAAATACTCGTATCAGCTTCAAATTCACGCGAAACATACGATTTAGCTTGAATATCATGCGAAACACACGATTTCGCTTCAAATTCGTGCGAAATAACGATTTTAAATAATCGATTTAGCTTCAAATTGATGCGAAATGAACAATTTAGCTTCAGATTCATGCGAAATACACGAATCAGATTTAAATCAACGCGAAACATACGATTTAGCTCCAATATAATGCGAAACACACGATTTCGCTTCAAATTCGTGCGAAATAGCGATTTTAAACAAACGATTTAGCTTCAAATTCATGCGATATGAACAATTTAGCTTCAGATTCATGCGAAAAACACGAATCAGCTTTAAATCAACGCGAAACATACGATTTAGCTCCAATATCATGCGATATACACGATTTCGCTTCGAATTCGTGCGAAATAACGATTTTAAACAAACGATTTAGCTTCAAATTCATGCGAAATGAACAATTTAGCTTCAGATTCATACGAAATACACAAATTAGCCTTAAATCAACGCGAAACATACGATTTAGCTTGAATATCATGCGAAACACACGATTTCGCTTCAAATCCGTGCGAAATAACGATTTTAAATAATCGATTTAGCGTCAAATTGATGCGAAATGAACAATTTAGCTTCAGATTCATGCGAAATACACGAATTAGCTTTAAATCAACGCGAAACATACGATTTAGATTCAATATCATGCGATATACACTATTTCGCTTCAAATTCGTGCGAAATAGCGTTTTTAAAGAAACGATTTAGCTTCAAATTGATGCGAAGTGAACAGTTTAGCTTCAGATTCATGCGAAATACACGAATTAGCTTTATATCAATGCGAAACATACGATTTAGCTTCAATATCATGCGTAACACTCGATTTAGCTTCAAATTCGTGCGCAATAACGATTTTAAACAAAAGATTTAGATTCAAATTTATGTGAAATGAACAATTTAGCTTCAGATTCATGCGAAATACACGAATCAGCTTTAAATCAACGCGAAACATACGATTTAGCTTCAATATCATGCGAAACACACGATTTCGCTTCAAATTCGTGCGAAATAGTGTTTTTAAATAATCGATTTCGCTTCAAATTCATGCGAAATGAACAATTTAACTTCAGATTCATACGAAATACACGAATTAGCTTTAAATCAACGCGAAACATACGATTTAGATTCAATATCATGCGATATACACTATTTCGCTTCAAATTTGTGCGAAATAGCGATTTTAAACAAACGATTTAGCTTCAAATTGATGCGAAATGAACAATTTAGCTTCAGATTTACGCGAAATACACGAATCAGCTTCAAATTCACGCGAAACATACGATTTAGCTTCAATATGATGCGATATACACGATTTCGCTTCAAATTCGTGCGAAATAGCGTTTTTAAACAAACGATTTAGCTTCAAATTGATGCGAAATGAACAGTTTAGCTTCCGATTCATGCGAAATACACGTATCAGCTTCAAATTCAAGCGAAACATACGATTTAGCTTGAATATCATGCGAAACACACGATTTCGCTTCAAATTCGTGCGAAATAGCGGTTCTTAACAAACGATTTAGCTTCAAATTCATGCGAAATGGACAATTTAGCTTCAGTTTCATACGAAATACACGAATTAGCCATAAATCAACGCGAAACATACGATTTAGCTCCAGTATCATGCGAAACACACGATTTCGATAGAAATTCGTGCGAAATAGCGATTTTAAACAAACGATTTAGCTTCAAATTCATGCGAAATGAACAATTTAGCTTCCGATTCATGCGAAATACACGTATCAGCTTCAAATTCAAGCGAAACATACGATTTAGCTTGAATATCATGCGAAACACACGATTTCGCTTCAAATTCGTGCGAAATAGCGATTTTAAACAAACGATTTAGCTTCAAATTGATGCGAAATGAACAATTTAGCTTCCGATTCATGCGAAATACACGTATCAGCTTCAAATTCAAGCGAAACATACGATTTAGCTTGAATATCATGCGAAACACACGATTTCGCTTCAAATTCGTGCGAAATAGCGGTTCTTAACAAACGATTTAGCTTCAAATTCATGCGAAATGGACAATTTAGCTTCAGTTTCATACGAAATACACGAATTAGCCATAAATCAACGCGAAACATACGATTTAGCTCCAGTATCATGCGAAACACACGATTTCGATAGAAATTCGTGCGAAATAGCGATTTTAAACAAACGATTTAGCTTCAAATTCATGCGAAATGAACAATTTAGCTTCCGATTCATGCGAAATACACGAATTAGCATTAAATCAACGCGAAACATACGATTTTGCTTCAATATCATGCGAACCACTCGATTTTGCTTCAAATTCGTGCGAAATAGCGATTTTAAACAAACGATTTAGATTCAAATTTATTCGAAATGAACAATTTAGCTTCAGATTCATGCGAAATACACGAATCAGCTTTAAATCAACGCGAAACATACGACTTAGCTTCAATATCATGCGAAACACTCGATTTAGCTTCACATTCGTGCGCAATAGCGATTTTAAACAAAAGATTTAGATTCAAATTTATGTGAAATGAACAATTTAGCTTCAGGTTCATGCGAAATACATGAATCAGCTTCAAATTCACGCGAAACATACGATTTAGCTTCAATATCATGCGATATACACGATTTCGCTTCAAATTCGTGCGAAATAGCGTTTTTAAACAAACGATTTAGCTTCAAATTGATGCGAAGTGAACAGTTTAGCTTCAGATTCATGCGAAATACACGAATTAGCTTTATATCAATGCGAAACATACGATTTAGCTCCAAAATAATGTGAAACAC
The DNA here is from genome assembly GCF_051020955.1 of Megalopta genalis. Taxonomy (NCBI): domain Eukaryota; kingdom Metazoa; phylum Arthropoda; class Insecta; order Hymenoptera; family Halictidae; genus Megalopta; species Megalopta genalis. The sequence goes on along the minus strand of NW_027476546.1, from coordinate 2,128 downwards.
AATATTTCGCTTCAAATTCGTGCGAAATAACGATTTTAAATAATCGATTTCGCTTCAAATTCATGCGAAATGAACAGTTTAGCTTCAGATTCATGCGAAATACACGTATCAGCTTCAAATTCAAGCGAAACATACGATTTAGCTTGAATATCATGCGAAACACACGATTTCGCATCGAATTCGTGCGAAATAACGATTTTAAACAAACGATTTAGCTTCAAATTCATGCGAAATGAACAATTTAGCTTCAGATTCATACGAAATACACAAATTAGCCTTAAATCAACGCGAAACATACGATTTAGCTCCAATATCATGCGAAACACACGATTTCGCTTCAAATTCGTGCGAAATAGCGATTTTAAACAAACGATTTAGCTTCAAATTCATGCGAAATGGACAATTTAGCTTCAGATTCATACGAAATACACGAATTAGCCATAAATCAAGGCGAAACATACGATTTAGCTCCAATATCATGCGAAACACACGATTTCGCTTCAAATTCGTCCGAAATAGCGATTTTTAACAAACGATTTAGCTTCAAATCTATGCGAAATGAACAATTTAGTTTCGGATTCATGCGAAATACACGTATCAGCTTCAAATTCACGCGAAACATACGATTTAGCTTGAATATCATGCGAAACACACGATTTCGATTCAAATTCGTGCGAAATAACGATTTTAAATAATCGATTTCGCTTCAAATTCATGCGAAATGAACAGTTTAGCTTCAGATTCATGCGAAATACACGAATCAGCTTTAAATCAACGCGAAACATACGATTTAGCTTCAATATCATGCGAAACACACGATTTCGCTTCAAATTCGTCCGAAATAGCGATTTTTAACAAACGATTTAGCTTCAAATCTATGCGAAATGAACAATTTAGTTTCGGATTCATGCGAAATACTCGTATCAGCTTCAAATTCACGCGAAACATACGATTTAGCTTGAATATCATGCGAAACACACGATTTCGCTTCAAATTCGTGCGAAATAACGATTTTAAATAATCGATTTAGCTTCAAATTGATGCGAAATGAACAATTTAGCTTCAGATTCATGCGAAATACACGAATCAGATTTAAATCAACGCGAAACATACGATTTAGCTCCAATATAATGCGAAACACACGATTTCGCTTCAAATTCGTGCGAAATAGCGATTTTAAACAAACGATTTAGCTTCAAATTCATGCGATATGAACAATTTAGCTTCAGATTCATGCGAAAAACACGAATCAGCTTTAAATCAACGCGAAACATACGATTTAGCTCCAATATCATGCGATATACACGATTTCGCTTCGAATTCGTGCGAAATAACGATTTTAAACAAACGATTTAGCTTCAAATTCATGCGAAATGAACAATTTAGCTTCAGATTCATACGAAATACACAAATTAGCCTTAAATCAACGCGAAACATACGATTTAGCTCCAATATCATGCGAAAACACACGATTTCGCTTCAAATTCGTGCGAAATAGCGATTTTAAACAAACGATTTAGCTTCAAATTCATGCGAAATGGACAATTTAGCTTCAGATTCATACGAAATACACGAATTAGCCATAAATCAAGGCGAAACATACGATTTAGCTCCAATATCATGCGAAACACACGATTTCGCTTCAAATTCGTCCGAAATAGCGATTTTTAACAAACGATTTAGCTTCAAATCTATGCGAAATGAACAATTTAGTTTCGGATTCATGCGAAATACACGTATCAGCTTCAAATTCACGCGAAACATACGATTTAGCTTGAATATCATGCGAAACACACGATTTCGCTTCAAATTCGTGCGAAATAACGATTTTAAATAATCGATTTCGCTTCAAATTCATGCGAAATGAACAGTTTAGCTTCAGATTCATGCGAAATACACGAATCAGCTTTAAATCAACGCGAAACATACGATTTAGCTTCAATATCATGCGAAACACACGATTTCGCTTCAAATTCGTCCGAAATAGCGATTTTTAACAAACGATTTAGCTTCAAATTCATGCGAAATGGACAATTTAGCTTCAGTTTCATACGAAATACACGAATTAGCCATAAATCAACGCGAAACATACGATTTAGCTCCAGTATCATGCGAAACACACGATTTC